>NW_023425470.1:0-151810 GCF_014108245.1 Pipistrellus kuhlii
AAACGTGTATTTTGAAGATATAATTACTACGGGTGCTCTCATCTCTCCCGTCACAGCCTGAAACTCCTGCCCCTGAGGCTCCCCTGTGACCCTGTGCCTCCGCCCTCAGGGGAGAGCAGACTCGGCCTGACCGCCGCCTCCAAGCACCACACGCCCCTCCTCTCCTCTCCCCTCCCCCCTCGCCACCCCCCAGCCCTTCACGAGCCGGCCCCTACACGGAGACAGCACACACGCCCTCCTCCCTCCCCTCGGCCGTGCCTGTAGAGCCTGCCACTGCTGCAGACGGCCCCCACAACCCTGGTCTGCACTCGGAGGTCTCCCCGGGGGGCACCTGATAGTGTTTGTGGAAGGGGGCTCCTGAACGCCCGATAAGCTGGCTGGCTCTTGCTCATCCATGCCATTCTCGTATGACGGCAGGGGAGGTCGCCCACACACGCAGTGCGATGCCTCCGGGCCCGCCACGGGCTGAGACCTCGGTGCCCACCGGGGCGGCCGCGCTCACAGCAAACCCTGCGGACACCCGCTGCTTTGCCTCTTGGTGATGGAAGGAAAGAGCGCTCCTGACAACCGGGAGGTTTCTTCCCGGTGCGGCCCTGGTCCCCAATGAAGCCGGTGGGACCAGCGCGGCTGAGTCCCTACTGTGTGTCAGGCACAGGCTCAGTGTGGCCATCGGGGCAGGGTGCTCCCAGCAGCTCCCACTGGCTCCGGGACGTGGTTAAAACCCGGGAAGTGAGCTCGGAGAAAAAGGCGCTGTGCGGAGCCTCCCTTGCCTGCAGCAACTGAATGTTTTTCTAAAAAAATCTGTTTTTATTGGTTCAGAGCGAGTGAGCGGGAGGAGAGAGGAACCATCAATGATGCGGGGATCCTCTGAGGGCTTGGCCTCCTGCAAGCCCCCCACTGGGGGTTGCGCCGCGTGACCTCTGGGTCATAGGTCACGCTCGGGCTGCGGGGCAGGTGTGTGGGGAACAGGTTGTTCGGTTTCCCTCCCCCGCCCTCCCCGCGCGGGCCCTGGACGGACAAAGCCCCTCTGGCCTCCGCTCCCCCTCCACGGCCCCCACCGGGCCCGCCTGAGGGCAAGTGCTTGGTCCGGTGCCTGCAACCGAGGCGGCGGCAGGCCCGGGCGGTGGAAGCGGGGGCGGGGCCGGCGCTTGACCTTGACACCGCGGCCCGGGGAGGCCGAGCGCGGTGCCCGCTCTCCGGGCGGGACTGGACCGCGACCACACACCACCACCAGCCCTCCCTCCCCCGCCTGGCGGCCCGGTCAAGAGCGGGGCCGCCCTCCGGGGGCGATTGGCCGCGAGGGCGTGGGGAGGAGCGGGACCTGGAGGGCGGAGCAAGGCCTCCGATTGGCCGCGAGGGCGCTGGCGGGGCGGGGCCTGATGGTGAGGGGCGGGACCTGGCGGACGGGCGATTGGCTGCGAGGGCGCGGGTGGGCGGGCCTGGAGGGCGGAGCAAGGCCTCCGATTGGCCGCGAGGGCGCTGGCGGGGCGGGGCCTGCGGCGGCGGCCGGCACGCGGCGCTCGCTCCCCGCTTAAATGCGCCGGGCTCCCCGCCGCCGCCGCTGAGCGGGGCCGCTCGGGCTGTCCGTGCGCCCGCGCCGCGCGGCTCGGGGCCGGTCGATGGGACGGGGCGCCGGGAGGCCGGAGGCGGCGCCCGTCGGGGGCCGGGGGCGGGCGGCGGGCGCGGGGACGGCGGGCCCTGAGCGCCGCCCGCGGGGAGGCCGCCCGGCGGCCGCGATGGGCTCGGCGCGGGGCCGCCTGCCAGCCGGGCCGTGAGCGCCGCCGCGCCGCCGCCGCCGGGACCATGGCCCTGGAGCGGCTCGGCCCGACCCTCAAAGGTAAGCGGGCCCGCGCGGCGCCCCCTGCGGGCCGAGGCGGGCTCCGTCCCCGGCGCCGCGCCTTTGTCTGGGCGCCGCGCGGGCTCGGGGCTCCGGCCGGGCTCGACGGGGACGGGGACCGGGACGGGGACCCACGGCGCCGGCGCGGGCCTCGCTCGCTCCGCGAAGTTGCGGGTTCGCGGCGGCGGGCGCGGGCCGGCTTCCCGGACCTGCGGGCCCCGCGGCGCTGCACGGCCCGCGGGGCGGGGGGCGGGGGGCGGGGGGCGGCCCCGCCGGTCCCACCTGCGGCGGCCCGAGCTGCGGCCCCACTGCGGCCCGCCGCCCGGACCGGGCACCCGGCTCCGCCTGCCGCGGTGGGGCCGGCACCCCGGGCGGGCGGGGGGCGGTTTCCATTCGGACCCGGAGCCCAGGCCGCCGAGATGCGGAGACAAAGTTGCCGCTGAAACTCGCCCTGAATGAGCCCTGTTCGTTCCCGGTGCCCGTGCCCGCCGGACAGCGTGCCGGCAACGCTACGACATGCTCCGTCTCTGTGTCTCTGTCTCTGTATCTCTGTCTCTGTCTCTCTGTATCTCTCTGTCTCTATCTATGTCTCTGTGTTTCTCTGTCTCTGTGTGTCTCTCTGTCTGTCTCTGTGTCTCTGTCTCAGGGGGAAGGAGTGGAGAGGGGGGTGTATGCGGGCATGTAGCGCTCGCCACAGGACCCTGGAACCGGGGGTGACCAAGGGGGTGTTTTCCTGTCCGCACCCACACTTTCCCGTCCCCGGGTGTGACAGTCATTAGCGCGTTCGGTGTCAGTCTCCATCGTGGGACAGGCATTCGGCCCCGGCCCCCCAACTCCCACCCGGGGCTCCGGGCCGACCGGGCACTGGGACCCGCCAGCCGGAGCCTGTTTCTCCGTCCCCCCATGAACGCCTGGCGGCTCCCCCGTTCCTCCCACCCGGCCCGCTCGGCCCCGGGGCCGGGCTCGGGCAGGACGGGAAGGCGGTGTTGTGCCCCCTCCAAACGAACTGTGCAGAGGGAGCCGCTTTCCGGGGGCTCCCCCTCCCGTGTCTGCCCATCACGGGGCTCTGTCTCCCGGACAGTCAGTGCGCGGCTCAGCCTCGCCGCCGCCGCCGGCACAGCTTGTGGGGCCCCGGCTCCCGGCGGGAGGGAGGGGGCCGCCTGCCCCTCTCGGGGTGCCGCCGCCCCCTCCGGCCGAGCTCTGCCCGTGGCGGGGGCCGGGGAGCTCCGGTGACAACAGTGGGGTGGCCGCGCCGCGGGGGGGGCTGTGGCGGGGCAGGCCCGGCCCCAGCCGCTGTGTTTGGTCTCTGACAGCCATGCGCCTGCAGAGGAGGGTGCTGACAGCCGCCTGGGGGGATTCCGGGATTCGGGATTCTGAGCAGGGAGTGTGTGCCTCAGGTGACGTGGCTGTGTGTCCGAGTGAGAGGTGCACATTCGAGTAACGGGTGTGGAGATGGAAGGGGTGTACACTCAGTGATGTGTGTGCGCATTAGGTTACATGTGTGCACATTAGAATAACCTGTGTGTGGAGATGAAAGGGGTGTGCACTCGGTTCCATGTGTGCACATTAGAGTAACATGTGTGCACATTAGAATAACATGTGTATGGCAATGGAAGGGGTGTGCACTTGGTTACGTGTGTGCACATTAGGGTAACGTGTGTGTGGAGATGGAAGGGGTGTACACACGGTGATATGTGTGCACAGTAGAGTAACATGTATGTGTGGAGATGGAAGGGGTGCACACTCGGTGACATGTGTGCACAGTAGGTTACATGTGTGCACAGTAGAGTAACGTGTGTGTGGAGATGGAAGGGGTGCACACTCGGTGACATGTGTGCACAGTAGGTTACATGTGTGCACATTAGAGTAACGTGTGTGTGGAGATGGAAGGGGTGCACACTCGGTGACATGTGTGCACAGTAGGTTACATGTGTGCACAGTAGAGTAACGTGTGTGTGGAGATGGAAGGAGGCGGATACAAAGCCGCTCCTGAGCCCGGGACAGAACAAGCCCTGTGTCCGGTCCTCAGAGGAGCACAGCCCCTGGGGAGGCGTCCCTCGTCCCTCGTCCCTCGCCTGATGTCTTAAAGCCGGTGCGTGCGTCACCTGTGCAAAGCAGCATGGCCTTTAAGTTGGAAAGTTACAGAGATGGCGTTTTCCCAGCGCCGCCGCTCAGGCTGTGACAGTGTGGGGCGCTGGGTGCTTCCGAAGGCTTTCCCTCCGTCAGGGAAAGGGGGGTTTGTTTTTCTCCAAATGCAGCCAGCGTGCGGAGGTGACGAAGGCTGTCGGTCTCCGGGAGGGGGTCCCGGCGGCACTGGCCTCCGCCTCGCAGGGAGGCCGCGGTCCAGGCGTTTCTGCCGCCGCCCCGGGCCCTCGGAGCGGCTCCCCTGTCTGAGGCCCCGCAGCTTCCTGTCCGTTCGGCTCTGAGGCCCCGATGCCTCCCAGGGACCCGCCGGGAGTGTGCTCGGTCACACGGACCTGCCGGGTCAGAGGGCAGGTCCTCGGCGTGCGTGCCTGTCTGGATCACAGTCCCGTCCGCGCCCACGCTGCCGGGACCGGGGGCTGCATTGGCGATGATGCAGCGTGAACATCCCCTTGCACCACATTTGAAAACACCTGTGTGAGGCCGGCATAATTCCGGCTCCTGTCCTTCATCCAAGCCTCGCATCGAAGAGAGCAAACAGTGCAGGCATAAGTAAGTCCTGGAAAGCTGTGTCTGTCTTTAATTTACTGCATTATTTAATGCAATTGTATTGGTTTCAGGGATACAGTCTGCCCCGACATCATCTGTGTGTCGTGTGTGTGTTCCCCGCCCCACGTCAAGTCTCCTCCATCCTCTTTTCCCTCTTTACTGTCTTCTTTTCTTTTCTTTTTTTTAATATATTTTATTGATTTTCCACAGAGAGGAAGGGAGAGGGATAGAGAGCTAAGAAACGTCGATGAGAGAGAAACATCGATCAGCTGCCTCTTGCGTACCACCTACTGGGCATGTGCCCGCAACCAAGGTACATGCCCTTGTCCGGAATCGAACCTGGGACCTTTTAGTTCGCAGACCGACGCTCTATCCACTGAGCCAAACCGGTTTCGGCTACTTTCTTCTTCTTTTAAAAAAAATATATATTTTATTGATTTTTTACAGAGAGGAAGGGAGAGGGACAGAGTTAGAAACATCGATCAGCTGCCTCTTGCACACCCCCCACTGGGGATGTGCCCGCAACCAAGGCACATGCCCCTGATCAGAATTGAACCTGGGACCCTTGAGTCCGCAGGCCGATGCTCTATCCACTGAGCCACACGGGTTAGGGCCCCCTTTACTTTCTCTTCCCTCCTCCACCTCCTTCCCCTCTCCCGATCAGCATACCATTGTCTGTCTGTACGTTTGTTTGTTGCGGGAGGGGATTTGCTTTGCTTTTTCACCCACCCCACAAGCTGCTGGGCTCCGACAGCCGTCAGTCTGCTCTCCGTGCCTGCGGTCTGTTTCTGAGGTGGTTGTTAGCTCACGTTGTTCGCTAGATGCCACGTGAGTGGGATCATAGGGAACAGGGCTTTGTCTGACCGGCTTACTTGGCTCAGCACAACGCTCTCCAGGTGCCTCCACGCTGTCGCAGAGGGTAATAAGATCCCCTTCTTCTTCTTTTTTAATATATATTTTTATTGATTTTTCTTACAGAGGAAGAGAGAGGGATAAAGAGTTAGAAAACATCGATGAGAGAGAAACATCGACCAGCTGCCTCCTGCACGCCCCCTACTGGGGATGTGCCCGCAACCAACGTACATGCCCCTGACCGGAATCGAACCCGGGACCTTTCAGTCCGCAGACCAACCCTCTATCCACTGAGCCACACCGGTTTCAGCAAGATTTCCTCCCTTTTTATGACTGAGTGCTATTCCTTCTGAACTGTCCCCCAGCTGTTTCACCCCTCACCTCGGGGTGGCGCTGCGGCTGCCTCCACCGTGGCCGCAGTGGGCACGGGGCACCTGCTCCTCCCTTCAGGGTCGGTCTCTCCGGGGTGTGCCCGGCAGTGACAGGCAGGTCCATTTAATTTGTCGAGGAAACTCCACACTGCTTCCCGCCATGGCCGCCCCGGCCTGCTTCCTGCCATGGCCGCCCCGGCCTGCCTCCCGCCATGGCCGCCCCGGCCCGCCTCCCGCCGCGGCCGCCCCGGCCCGCCTCCCGCCATGGCCGCCCCGGCCCGCCTCCCGCCATAGCCGCCCCGGCCCGCCTCCCGCCATGGCTGCCCCGGCCCGCCTCCCGCCATGGCCGCCCGGCCTGCTTCCTGCCATGGCCACCCGGCCTGCCTCCCGCCATGGCTGCCCCGGCCTGCCTCCCGCCGCGGCCGCCCGGCCTGCCTCCCGCCGCGGGCACCGGCTCCCTCTTCTCCGCACCCTCCCGGCGCTTTGGCGCCGGTTGGTTTCCTGTGATCGCGCTCTGGCCGGTGAGAGGTGGTGATGCTCATTGTGGTTTAAGTTTTCGTCTCTCGGGTGGTTCGCCAGGCTGAGCACCTTTTCCTGTGTCTGGGCCTCTGCAGTCCTCGGAGAGCCCCTCTGCCGGCCCTCTGCCGGCCCTCATTGGCGGTGTGGTTTGGTGGGGGTGGTGTTGAGCTGTGTAAGTTCTGTATCCATCTTGGACATAAACCTTTACCGGATGTGGCCTTGGCGGGTACGTTCTTAACTCAGGCGCTTGTCTTTTCGTTGTCGATGGTCCCTTTGCTGGGCAAAAGCTCTTTGGTGCGAGGTGGTCCCGACGGCTCATTCTTCCTTTTGTTCCCCTGGCCGGAGGAGATGGGTCAGAAAAAACAGATATATATATATATATTGCTACGAGAAATTTTACTGCCTCTGTTTTCTCCTTGGATTTTTATGGTTCCAAGTCCAGTACTTAAGTTGATCTATTCTGAGCTTATTCTGGTGTCCCATTATCACAGCACCATCGATTGCATGGACGCCGTTACCCCGGTGTGCGTCCTTGCTCCTTTGTGGAGTGTCGATCGGAGCAGGAGGCGTGGATCCATCCCGGGCGCTCTGTTCGGCCCCATCGATCTGCCGCTGTGATGCCCGCCCCGGACGCCCGGTGGCAGGCGGTGCGGGCCTCCGGCCGCGTCCCTCTGTCTCTGGGCCGGGCTCCGGCCTCCTGCGGCTCCGGGAGCTTCCGGGGCGTTTGTTCCCGTTCCGAGGAACGCGCCCTCGGGGTCCGGACAGGAGGCGCGGCTCTGTGGGGTGCAGGGGACCATGTGGACAGGTCCATGGTGTCCAGTCTTCCTGCCCAGGACACAGAGTGCTGCCACTCAGCGTGTCTGCTTCCATTTCTCGTTGTCTTTGTTTGGTTTGGGGTGTGTGTGTGTGTGTGTGTGCGCTCGCAACTATAAATGGGATTGTTTTCTTAGTTTCCCTTTCTCGTAATTCAGTGTGGTTTTTTTTTGTTTGTTTTTAATTTAATAAATCTTTATTGTTCAGATTATTACAATTGTTTCCCCTCCCCCCCCCCCATAGCTCCCCTCCACCTGATCCCCACCCCACCCTCTGCCTTTACCCCCCCCCAACCCACCCCGCTGTCCTCATCCATAGGTGTATGGTTTTTGTCCGGTAGTTCGGTGTTGATGTATAAAATTGCAACTGAGCTGGCCGGCGTGGCTCGGTGGCTGAGTGTCAGCCTGGTCAGGGCGTGTGCCCCTGTTACAGGTCCACCCCCGTCGGGATGTGCAGGAGGCAGCCGACCGAAGATTCTCTCTCCTCATCGGTGTTTCCCTCTCCCTCTCCCTCTCCCTCGCTCTCTCTGAAAATCAATTAAAACATGTTTTTAAAAGTTAAGAAGTAAAAGGCTCTTCACAGCACGAAGGAATTCATTATCGTTGATTGAGCCTCAGATGGGGAGGAACAAAGAGCTTCGTGTCCTCACCCCGGGCCTTAGTCCCTCGGCCTCGGTCGGGGGCCTGGGCCTCGCAGGGCCACAGAGCGCCCGGGATTGGTCCCCGGGAGCCTGCCGCCCCCTCCCCGTCCTTTTTCTCAGTGCTCCTCCCGGCCCATCGCCTCGCCGAGCGTTTGCTGGCTGACTCACCGCAGAGCCAGCCATAGAGCGTGCACCCCTGGGGGGACTACAGGGCCGACGGGAACAGCTGGGGTCTGCCACGTTTGCTGTAAAAAAAGAAAAAGTGTGTGTTCTCGGAATGCATCATGAATTAAAACGTGCTTTCCGTGCTGAGTGTCCTCAGGGTTCAGATACTTGAGTACATTGTCAGTTATCTTTGTGCTCGGGCTGCCCTCCCTGTCCAGTAGCTCATCAGAACCTCACAGCTAACCCTCACCTCCTGGCCCACAGAGCACAGCTCCGGCTTCCCTGGCAGCTGCCACGGGATCTGTCGCACGTGGACGGAGGCTCGGGCTGATGCCCATGTGGAAACGTGTGCGGTTCCTTCACTGCGTGTATGTACGTAAGAAAGCGAAATGGTAAACAGTACTGGCCTGCAACAAACAAAAGAAAAAATCAAAAGGGATGCGAAGGAAAGTCTTACCTTTAAACTTCTTGTGGGACCGAGATGTGGCCAGAGCCGTGTCCGTCAACAGCAGATTCCCGCTGGCCAGTGTGGCTCAGTGGTTGAGCACAGACTTAGGAACCAGGAGGTGGCCGTTCCATCCTGGTCAGGGCACAGGCCCCGGTTTTGGGCTTTATCCTCAGTAGGGGACATGCAGGGAGCAGTCAATCCATGATTATCTCTCATGGATGCTTCTATCCCTCCCTGCTCCCTTCCTCTCTGAAAGCAATAAAAATAGACTTAAGAAAATACTTTTAAAAAAATTTTGTTATTGATTTCAGAGAGGAAGGGAGAGGAAGAGAGGAATAGAAACATCCATGAGGAGAGAGAATCATGGACCAGCTGCTTCCTGCACGCCCCCTACTGGGCATGGAGTCCACAGCCCGGGCCTGTGCCCTTGACCAGGAGTCAAACCGCCACCTCCTGATTCACAGGTCGATGCTCAGCCACGGAGCCACGCCAACTAGGCTTAATAAAATTTGCCTTAAATTTTTAAATCGAGAGCAAATGTAAGGAAAGTGGTTTTGGTTCCTCGGTCGTCATCTGATCTTCCTTAAATACTAATGGAAGCCGTACCCGTCTCCCTCCCCGCAGTGCTGCTGATCACCGTGCTGGTGGTGGAGGGGATCGCTGTAGCCCAGAAGCCCCCAGGTAGGCGCTCCGGGGCCGCTGCACGTGCACGTGGGGGGGGGGTGTGGAAAGGCGCCGTGTGGGTGAGGCGGGCAGTGGTGGGAGGGAGGAGGGTCGCCCTCTTGCTGGGACCGCTGCTCTGACCTCCGTTCCCGCCAGATGGACAGAACATCGGGGTCCGGCACGTGGCCGGCACCCAGTGCGGCATCTGGGTCCGGACCAGCAATGGAGGCCACTTTGCTTCGCCGAGCTACCCGGACCCGTACCCGCCCAACAGGGAGTGCACCTACGTGCTGGAAGGTACCGCCGGCTTCTGTCCTCACTCCGCGCCTTTTCACTGCTCTTCTTTTCTCTCCTCACCCGAGGACGTCTTCCCATTGATTGGTTGATTGATTCTTTTCTTTTTATGTTTTAAAATATATTTTTATTGACTTCAGAGAGGAAGGGAGAGGGAACGAGAGAGAGAAACATCCATGATGAGAGAGCATCATGGATCGGCTGCCTCCTGCATGCCACACTCTGGGGATCGAGCCCGCAACCCAGGCCTGTGCTCTTGACTAGAACTGAACCCGGGAGCCTTCAGTCCGCAGGCTGGCGCTCTATCCACTGAGCCACACCAGCCAGGGCCTTTTTACTTTCCTGGTAAAACTAAACCCATTGGTTAAAATGCCCTGTTTAAACCAACTTGAACAAAATTCAGCATCTATTTTTTGAGCTGAACTCTAGCAGTGTGTCCGTGTTTCTGAATACCGAGCACATTCCCAAGACAACAGTTGCGATGACCTAGGAGTTTGAATCCCCTAAGATCATGGTCGGCAAACTGCGGCTCCCGAGCCACATGCGGCTCTTTGGCCCCTTGAGTGTGGCTCTCCCACTAAATGCCACGGCCTGGGCGAGTGTGTATCGAAGAAGTGGCGTTAGAAGAAGTTTAAGTTTAAAAAATGTGGCTCTCCGAAGGAATTTCAGTCGTTGCGCTGTTGATAGTTGGCTCTGTGGACGGATGAGTTTGCCGACCACTGGCCTAAGACGTCCCAGCGCACCTCGCTGCCCCGTTGGCTGGGAAACCCCTCGGTGAGGACCGCTCTCACTTCCCGGCTCCGGGCCAGTCCACGCCCTCGGCCCCCTCCCTGCCTTCCCCCCGGGGTTCTGCTCCCGCGCACTGTGGTCGGGGCCAACACGAGCTGCTCGGCTCCCCTTTCCCTGCGACGCTGGTGAGCACGGCGCCCCCCAAGCAGCGGAGACGGACGGGCCGTGGGTTCTGTGAGCAGCGTCCTCCCCCCGGCCCTCGGCAGCGCCCGCCCACGGGCGGCCTGCACGCCCGTCACTAACCGTGACCGCCGTGGCTCTCCCTGCAGCCGCGCCCCGCCAGCGCATCGAGCTGGCCTTCGACCAGCACTTCCACATCGAGCCCTCGTTCGAGTGCCGCTTCGACCACCTGGAGGTGCGGGACGGGCCCTTCGGCTTCTCCCCGCTCATCGACCGCTTCTGCGGCGCGCGGAGACCCCCACTGCTGCGCTCCACCGGCCGCTTCCTGTGGGTCAGGTTCAGCTCCGACGAGGAGCTCGAAGGCCTGGGCTTCCGGGCCAAGTACTCCTTCATCCCAGGTAAGAGCCGGGCCGCCGCCGGGACCGGCGCTCTCGGACGGCTGACCGGCAGAGCCAGCCCCGGGGGGACACGGGGACACGGGCTGCCCTCTGCCGGCGGCGAGTGCGCGGCTCTCACTGCCATTCGGGTTTTCACGCAGAAGCCTGTCACCGGGAGAGATGAAGCCCAGCCCCTGTGGCTCTGCCTGCGTGTCACAAAGCGGCAGCCCTGACTCCCGGTCAGGGCCCAGGCCCGGGCTGCGGGCTCCATCCCCAGTGGGGGGCATGCAGGAGGCAGCGGTCCATGATTCTCTCTCACCGTTGATGTTTCTCTCTCTCTTCTTCTCTGCAATCAATTAAAAAGATGTATTTTTTAAACCCATGTATTATCACTTAAAAGCATGATGCTGTCAGTGAATGTGCACTTAAATCACAGTGGTCTCTAGTCCACACCAGGAAGCTCTCTCTGGCACCATTACTAAGTGCAGCGTCTGTTACTACGTGTGACACCTGTTACTAAATGTAGCGTCTGTTACTAAATGTAGCAGCCATTACTAAGTGTAGTATTTGTTACTGTAGCAGTTGTTACTAAATATAGTGTCGGTTACTATTACTGTAGCATCTGTTACTGTAGCATCCTTTACTAAATGTAGCGTTCGTTACTAAATGTAGTAGCCGTCACTAAGTGTAGCGTTTGTTACTGTAGCATCTGTAACTGTAGCAGCTGATACTAAATGTAGTGTCTGTTACTAAATGTAGCGTTTGTTACTAAACGTAGTAGCCGTCACTAAGTGCAGCATCTGTTACTGTAGCATACGTTACTAACTATAGCGTCTGTTACTAAATGTAGCAGTTTTTACTGTAACGTCCGTTTCTAAATGTAGCGTCCGCCGTGGTAGGTGGCTCTACACTGCCTCAAAGCCGCTGACGCTCTCCTCTTTCCGTTGCAGATCCAGACTTTACGTACCTCGGAGGTATTTTAAACCCCATCCCAGGTTTAGTATGCTCCCTCCTTTTCCTCCCCGCCCTCCGCCCGCCTGCGCACCCGCTCACCGTGCCCCCTCCCTTGCAGACTGCCAGTTCGAGCTCTCGGGGGCCGACGGCGTGGTGCGGTCCAGCCAGGTGGAGCAGGAGGAGAAGACGAAGCCCGGGCAGGCAGTGGACTGCATCTGGACCATCCGGGCCACCCCCAGGGCCAAGGTGCGCGGGGTGGGGCGGCCAGGGCGGGGCAGGGCGGAAGGGCGAGTCCTGCGATGATGTGTTTGTAAACAAATAAGCTATCGTGTCAATTTCAGGAATAGCACACAGCTGCAGTAAGATTCTTTTTATTTTTTAATATATTTTATTGGCCAAAACCTGTTTGGCTCAGTGGTAGAGCGTCGGTCTGTAGACGGAAGGGTTCCAGGTTCGATTCCCGTCAAGGGCATGTACCTTGGTTGTGAGCACATCCCCAGTAGAGAATGTGCAGGAAGCAGCTGATCGATGTTTCTCTCTTATCAACGTTTCTAGCTCTCTATCTCCCTCCCTTCCTCTCTGTAAAAATAAAAAAAAAATAAAAAAAATCAATAAAATATACTATAAATAAATAAATCAGTAAATAAATAAAATCAATTACAACATCCTCAGGTGAGGATTAAAAAAAAAAAAATGGAGTTTTGAGAGGAAAAGTGGATCCCAAGAAGCTAAAGTGTTCTGTCCAAGGTCTCGGGGTTGGTTAACACCAAACCCCAACGCAGCAAACCCCAGTCCCCTGTTCTCCCCCATCCCACCAGTCAGACTGCTCCCGGGACGCCCCCAGGGGAGGCGGCTTTCGGTCCCTGACAGACAGACGGGGGTTGGCGGCTAACTCCTCCTGCTTGTCGCTTCCAGGAGTCCCAGCAGTTAAACTGACACGTAACGTGTGTTTGTATTAAAAGAGAAAAGGGAGCGAGGCATCGACTTCTCGGTCCACGTGTCGCCCCCTCCGGGCAGAGTCCTGTTGGTGCCCTGACCGGGACCGAGCCCTCGGCCTGGGCGGTGCCTGGGCGCCGGGCCCCGTGAGAGCCGTGTCCCTCTGGCTCGCAGATCTACCTGCGGTTCCTGGACTACCAGATGGAGCACTCCAACGAGTGCCAGCGCAACTTCGTGGCCGTGTACGACGGGAGCAGTGCCATCGAGAACCTCAAGGCCAAGTTCTGCAGCACGGTGGCCAACGACGTGACGCTGCGCACGGGCGTGGGCGTGGTGCGCATGTGGGCGGACGAGGGCAGCCGGCTCAGCCGCTTCCGGCTGCTCTTCACCTCCTTCGTGGAGCGTGAGTGACCGCCTGGGCGTGAGGTCGTGGGCATCGTTTCCACCCGTTCAAGACGGTCCTGGAGCGTCTCCTCCCTTTTCTCTTTCTTTTTTAATATATTTTTATTTATTTCAAAGAAAGAGAGAGACACCCATGATGAGAGAGGATCATGGATCGCCTGCCTCCTGCACTGGGGATGGAGCCCACCACCCGGGCGTGTGCCCTGACCGGGAATTGAACCGTGACCTCCTGGTTCCTAGGTCGATGCTCAGCCTCGGAGCCACGCGGCCGGACATTGAGCGTCTTCTTTTGACAAAAACGGCAGCTCACAGGGTGTAGACATGACTGGGTCTTAGTCCTTGGTTGCAGGCACATCCCCTACTGAGGATGTGCAGGAGGCAGCTGGTCGATGTTTCTCTCATCGATGTTTTTAGCTCTCTATCCCTCCGCCTTCCTCTCTGTAAAAAAATCAGTAAAACATATTTTAAAAGAGAAAGAAAGAAAAGGAGAAAGTGGGGCTGAGCCCTGGCCGGTGTGGCTCAGTGGAGAGAGTGTTGGGCCCGGGGACTAACGGCAGCCAAGAGCATGTGCCTCGCTTGCAGGCTCCCCGGCTTGGGCACAAGCAAGAGGCAGCCCATCCCTGTGTTCCTCTCATCGATGTTGCTCTCTGTCTTCCCCTCTCTCTTCCCTTCTCTCTAAAAATCAACGGGAAGATGCCCTCGGGTGAGGAGTAGCACGTGGTCTTTGGGGAGCGCTGGCCTCTGTCTTCCCGGGGCGGCGTGGTGCAGAGGGCGCTCCTGGGAGGACTCACACTCTGTCCTTGGCCTCCCCCCAGCGCCCTGCACGGGCAGCACCTTCTTCTGCCACAGCAACATGTGCATCAACAACTCGCTGGTCTGCAACGGCGTCCAGAACTGCGCGTACCCGTGGGACGAGAACCACTGCAAAGGTGAGTCCCTGGGCGAAGGCCCGCCTTCCCCGGGGGACAGCGCCATCACTGCTCATTAGATACTAGAGGCCCGGTGCGCGAAGATTCCTGCGAGAATGGGCCTGCCTTCCCCTGGCTGCCGGCACCGCCTGTGCTCTGGCCTGGAGCCGCCTTTCGGCCTTCCCAGGCTGCCCCGAGGCCCAGAGTGTCTGGGGCAGTGCTGAATGCCTGTGTCCAGCCCCCAGCTGCTCGGCACCTCTGTATGCAAATTAATCCGCCATCTTTGTTGGGTTGACTTGCACACTCACCCCTGATTGGCTGGTGGGCGTTGTGAAGGCACAATTTGCATCTTTCTCTTTTATTAGTGTAGATGTGTTTATTGCTTTTTAGAGAGAGGAAGGAAGGGCGGGCGGAGGGAAGAGATTGATCAGCTGCCTCCTGCACGCCCCCGACTGGGGATTGAGCTCACATCCGGGGCCTGTGCCCCGACCGGGAATCGAACCGTGACCTCCTGGCTCCCGGGTCCCCGTGGCGGGCGGTGCCCGGGCCCCTTCCCGGCTGCAGGCCCCCGTCTCTCCGCAGAGAGGAAGCGGGCCGGCCTCTTCGAGCAGATCACGCGGACCCACGGCACCATCATCGGCGTGGCGTCGGGCGTGGTGCTGGTGCTGCTGGTGGTGTCGGTGCTGGTGCAGGTGAAGCAGCCGCGGAAGAAGGTGCTGGCCTGCAAGGCGGCCTTCCCCAAGCCCGGCTTCCCGGACGCCTTCGACCCCCCGCACTACGAGCTCTTCTCGCTGCGGGACAAGGAGCTGGCGGCCGACCTGGGCGACCTGGGCGAGGAGCTGGACGGCTACCGGCCGCTGCAGCGCGCCTCCTCCGCCTCGCGCTGCGTGCACGAGCACCACTGCGGGGCGCAGGCCCGGCCCGGCCGCCCGGCCCTGCCGGCCGCCGAGCTGCCCTTCCGCCACGACTTCGCGCCGCCCCAGCCCATGAAGACCTTCAACAGCACCTTCCCCCGCAGCAGCTTCACCTTCCAGCCGGCCGCCGGCCCCAGCTCGCCCCGCGCCGGCCGCGTGGCCGAGGAGGTCCCCTGCGAGATCTACGCGCGCGGCCGCGAGGACCCTGCCCCGGCGGCCCTCACCATCGACTTCTGACCTCGCCGCCGCCGACCCCTCCCCGGGGACCCCTCCCCGGGGACCCTTCCCCGGGGACCCCCTCCACCGGGGACCCTCATCGGCCGGGGACCCCCATCGGCCGGGGACCCCCATCGGCCAGGGACCCCCTCCGCCGGGGACCCCCCTCGGCCGGGGACCCTCATCGGCCGGGGACCCCCATCGGCCGGGGACCCCCCTTGGCCGGGGACCCCCTCCGCCGGGGACCCCCCTCGGCCGGGGACCCCCATCGGCCGGGGACCCCCATCGGCCAGGGACCCCCCTCGGCCGGGGACCCCCATCGGCCGGGGACCCCCCTCGGCCGGGGACCCCCTCCGCCGGGGACCCCCCTCGGCCGGGGACCCCCATCGGCCGGGGACCCCCTTCACCGGGGACCCCCATCGGCCGGGGACCCCCTCCGCCGGGGACCCCCATCGGCCGGGGACCCCCTCCGCCAGGGACCCCCCTCCCCAGGGACGTGGGAACGCACCCCAGCGCCTCCCTGTCTCCGGTCCCCTCCTCCTCCCAGCGACCAGGACTTGCACCTGCCGCCCACCTGTCCTGACGGTGACTTTTTTAAAATTTATTTTTATTGATCTCCGAGAGGAAGGGAGAGGGAGAGGGAGAGGGAGAGGGAGAAGCATCAAGGACAAGAAAGAACCCCCCCTGGGGGATCGAGCTAGCACCCCGGCCTGTGCCCTGACCAGGAATCCAGCCACAACCTCCTGGTTCGGGGGTGGACGCTCAGCCACTGAGCCACACTGGCCAGCGGGAATCTGCTGTTGACGGACACGGCTCTGGCCACATCTCGGTCCCACAAGAAGTTTAAAGATAAGACTTTTCTTCACATCCCTTTTTTCCCCTGTGGATTTGTTGCAGGCCAGTACTGCTTACATTTTGTTTTCTTACGTACATACACCGGGTGAAGTACCGCTTGTGTTTCCACACGAGCATCGGCCCGAGACTGTCCACGTGTGGCCGTCCCCGTGGCTGTGCGCCATCCACTCGCTCCTTCCTGACTGTGTCTCCGCCGCTGCCTTCCAGTGCCCGGGTCTCCCGATCGTCTGCTGTGAGTGCCCTGTGTGGCCTGTCCATCTCCGTTCTGTTCTAGTCCAGAGTGGCACAGTTTGGGCGCCCGTCCCGTCGCCGGTTACGACTGGCATCGTGAGAACGATGAAGAACGACGTCCAGCAATCCTCCGAGACGTCCCCCCGGGGCTCCGTTCCGGGGTGGCCCTTCGTCCTTCCACGTCGGAGCGGAGACTGGAGCTCCCTCTCCCTCCCCCCGGCGCCCGGAGGCCAGGCCGCATGGCGTCCAGGGAGGACAGAGACCCTGCGGAGCCTCCGGACCCTGTCTCCCTGGGACCAGACCTTCTGGTTCTCTCCCAGGATAGCGACTCCCACCGTCTTTTTAATGTGCTTCGACCTGTGGTGGTTTTTGTTGGACGGAGCAGGCGCGGTCCTTTATAAACAGGAGGCAGGAGCTCGCCGGCTTGTCCGGCCTTTGGTGGTGGTGGTTGACACTGTCCACGCTTTTCACGGCGAGGTCAGAGACTCGCGGCCCCATAGAGACCCCGGTCCTTGTACATACGCCTTTGGTTTCCTTCCGCCACCCTCACCGTGTGATATTTATTACTCTGAATCACCCCGCGTCCTGCGTCGAGGTTTCGGGCCTTAGATGTGCATAGGAAGGCGCCGTGTGTGGAGTTAGAACTAACAGACGCCCTTCCAGGGGGATGACTTCCCCTGTCCTGCGGGCTGGGGCGGGGCCGGTGGTAAATCCTCAGTGAAATGAGAAACCGGAGCTTCCCTGGGTTTTGTTTGATCTTTTAAGCACCCTCTCTGCTCTCCCAGAACGGATCTCACGTGGCCCCTCTGTGACACGACTTCGCGTCTGAACCTCCTCTTTTTAAGTGTGTCACACATGAGAGGGGAAAGCCTGCACGTGGTATGCACTCACGGTGTCGCCGCTGTATGTCCCCGCTGCCGCCGTCCCCAGAGGGCCGGGTTTGACTCCTGGTCGGGGCGCGCACCCCGGTTACAGCATCGACCCCCCAGTTGGGCAGGTTCAGGGCAACGATGGGTCTTCCTCTCTCTCTCTCTGTCTCTCTGACTCTCCCTCCCTCCCTCTCTCTAAAGCCAGTTTTTTAAAAATACAGCTTGGGAAAGGGAGAAGACCTAGTGAAAGTGGTACCCGGTGACCTAAGGGCCCGGAGCAGACCGGACGGCAGGCCGGCTTCCGGACTGGCTGCCGGGCCCCGGAAACGTGTGTGTTTCCCGATGAACTGCCCAGCACCAGAGTCTGGTTTTCTCTCTCTTTTAATTTGCCGTCATGTTGGAAGGATGACAGGGCCCTAGGCGGATGTTCTTCTCGTCTGAAAGGGGGTGCCCATCGGGGTGGCATTGCTCAGATTGCAAAAAGCACAGCCCCCCCGGGGCAGCCTTGGGACTCGGCTGGTGGTCAGTCTGCGTCCAGGGACAGAACTGGAGTGGCTGACCGCCAGGCCAGCTTGAGACAGCTCCACCCCCACCCCCTTTTCGTTGAACTAGAGATAGGTATTTTTTTTTTTTTTTTTTCCCTCTCAACATTTTTTTTTTTTATTTTTACATATTTTAATGATTTTTTTTTGCCCCCTCCCTCCCTCCCCCATATCCCCTCCCTCCCCATAGTTTTATGTCCATTGGTTGTACTTATATGCATGTATACAAGTCCTTCGGTTGATCTGTTATCTCTAGAGATAGGTGTTTTTATTTTTTAAATATATTTTCATTGATTTCAGAAAGGAGGAGAGAGAGAGAGAGAAACGTCAATGAGGAGCGAATCACTGATTGGCTGCCTCCTGCACACCCCCACACCCAGGCCTGTGCCCTGACTGGGAATTGAACCAGTGACCACTGAGCCATGCCAACTGGGCGAGACAGATATTTTTAAATAATTCTTTATTGTTGAAAGTGTCACATACGTCCCCGTCCCCGTTCTCCCTCCAGGGGCCCCGCCCCGCCATCTGGCCGTGGGCCGTGCATACACGCATAGGCTCTGCCCCTCCCCTCCCAGCCCGCACTCTGTCGTGCCTCCATGTAGAGGGATCCGACGTCCTCACTCCTCAGCCGCCTGCCGTCCGCGGGGAGGGCACGGCTGTGCCAGGTAAGGGTTCTTCCAACACAAGGTGCGTCGCTGAGTGGGAGAGGCGTTACCGATTCTTCACTCGAGTCAAAGCCATACCCGTTCATGGAGACAGTGCAGCCACCAGGGTTCCCGGCCCTTCGCCGAGAACGCGGACAGAGAAGGGGGGGCCTTTCAGTCCTCCCGGCCATCCCGACACCCAGTGCGGGCGCAGCCGGAGGGGCCTCTTGTGGGTCCGAGAGCAGAGGCCGCCGTTTCCCTCCCGAAGGCTCTGGGCGGTCTGCCCTGTGTCACACGGTGAGGGGCCTCCGCGCCTGCTGAGCGGAGGAGCGGGAGGACCAGCCGGGGGAGTGAGCCCCTCGCAGGAAGGACGCGCTCCTGGAGGGTGTCTGCGGCTGGTGCTCCTGTGTCCCATGTTAACACGCCCTGGGTCCACGCAGAGGAACCTGGATTCTCGGTTCTTTTAAGACTCAGAAAGGGGGTGTGGTCCGACGTCATGAGAAAACGAAGGCGGAGAAGAGCAGCGAGCACCTGGCCTCGGAGCGCGTCCCGGGCCCCCGCCGAGCGCTCCGCCGTCCTGGCTCAGCGCGGGGCCTAGTCCAGGAAGCCGGGCCGGGACCCTGACCGTATGTGATGGGTCCTGTAACCATCTGTTTCCTTCAAACACTGCGTTTTACTCTCTCGCCTCTGACTGTGTGACCTCCGTCATCCCACAACTTCCTGCCGCCTTTTCTTGGCAAGACAATTCCTGTGAATTCTCAATAAACCATGTTTGTTAACAGTGCCTGGCCTTGGTGGAAAGCTTCAGTGTTTTGCTTTTGTGATTTTTAAAAATACATATTTTATTGATTTTTTTAAAGAGAGGAGGGGAGAGGGATAGAGAGTTAGAAACATCGATGAGAGAGAAACATCCATCAGCTGCCTCCTGCACACCCCCCACTGGGGATGTGCCCGCAACCAAGGTCCATGCCCTTGACTGGACTCGAACCTGGGACCCTTCAGTCCAAAGGCCGACGCTCTATCCGCTGAGCCACACCGGTCAAGGCTCCTTTTCCTCTTGTTTTGAAAAGCTTCAAACTGCGGAAGGTGAAGGAGTAGCGGAGCCTCTGTGAACGTCTCACCCAGGTTCACGCACATCGCGTCCTGTCCCGGGTTTGCCGTCTGCCGCCAGCGTGGGGCGGGCTGTCCAGGTCAGACGGACCGGGGTCTATGGGAGGCGCACGGAGACGTGGGTCCCGGCACTGCTGCTGCTCGCAGTCTCCCGGGACACCAGGCCCCAGCCCGCATTGCCTCATTGTCTCTAACGGCGTCAGCGAGCGACGCCAAGCAGACTTCTCTGCTGATGCCAGAGGCCAATCAGGCAAAGCCAGAGCCGCTGACGACTGTCCCTCTGGCTGCGGGCGATGCCCCTGAGGGAGAGGGGAGGCCCCCACAGCCCACCGTCCCGAGGGGCAGGGAGTCCGCACCGAAATGGGGCTGGGCCCGGCCGGCCTGGCTCGGGCGTTGAGCTTTGACCCCTGAACCAGGAGGCACAGTTTGAGGCCCGGGCTGCAGGCTCCATCCCCAGTGGGGGGCGTGCAGGAGGCAGCCGATCTATGATTCTCTCTCATCGTTGATGCTCCTCTCTCCCCCCCTCTCCTTCCTCTCTGACATCAATAGAAATATACATGTTTGTTTTTCAAAGAGGCCAAGGGGAGAGGTTTGCCTGCCAGTCCCACCACCGGCCCGGAGACCATCGCCAGAGGCACAGGGAGGAGGGGGTCTGTGGGGAGCCGGGGGGGCGGGGGGGGGCTGCTGTGGCCCCACCCGGACACCCCTCCCGGTGGGAGGAGCCGCGGGCTCGGGCGGCCTGTGGGACAGGAATAAACCCTCTCACCTGACTGACAGTGAGGACACCGAAGGCCCAGGTCTCAGTTAACCAGGGGAGGGGGAGTCCCGGCTCCCCTGACCCCAGGCAGACCCCTCCCCCCGGAGGAGGGTGCGGGTGCCTCTCTCTGACTTGGTTTCAGAGCAAAGAGGAAGGGACCTCTCCGGCCCCCCTGAGGCTCCCGGCCTCGGCCCAGGAGGGAGAAAACCATCCCGCAGCCCCGCGCGCCCCCTGGCGGCCAGAGTTGGGACCAGTTGCCTTGATTTCCACTCAAAACCCCTCCCGCTTGGCCGGCCCAGGACAGGCTGCTCAAAGGCGGTGACTTTCTTTTTTTCTTTTTCTTTTTTCTCTTTTAATTGATGTCAGAGAGGAAGGGAGAGGGAGAGAGAGAACCATCAATGATGAGGGAGAATCACTGATTGGCTGCCTCCTGCATGACCCCTGGCAGGGATCAAGCCTGCAACCCAGGCGTATGTCCCAGCAGGAACGGAACCTGGGACCCTTCAATCCGCAGGCTGGTGGTGCTCTATCCACTGAGCCACACCGGCCAGGATTCTCTCTCCTCATTGATGTTTCTCTCTCCCTCTCTATCTCTCTCTCCCTCTCCCTTTTTCTCTGAAGTCAATAAAAATAAAGTGCTTAAAACTTGTAAAAAAAAAAAAAAAAAGAAAGAAAGAAAGAAAGAAAGAAAGGAGATAAAAGAAGGCAGGAAATGCCTGCACAGTTGAGAGTGGCTGGCGCTGGCCCTCAGGTCACCATGGAAACGGCGGCCATTCATTCATCTCGCTCCTTGGTCTGCCGTCTGCTCCTCTGTCAGGGACAAATTCTTCCCTGGTTTGTGGGCTTGTTGATGTTTCTGTAAATGTTTTTATTGATTTTCAGAGAGGAAGGGAGAGGGAGAGGGAGAGGGAGAGGGAGAGGGAGAGAGAATCATGGATCAGCTCCTGCACGCCCTGCACTGGGGATGGAGCCCGCCACCCGAGCCTGTGCCCTGACCGGGAATCGAACCCAGACCTCCCGGGCCGCGGCCTGCGGGGTCTCCGGAGTGTTCTCCGGGCCCGGCCAGCGGCCTGCAGGGTCTCTGGAGTGTTCTCCGCGGCCCGAGGCGCTCGTTCTGTCTCGGGGAAGATCTGCCGGCTGAGTGCACAGCCAAACCGCCCAGAGGAACGTCTCCATTACAGTGACCTTGAAACCGTAACTCAGAGCTGCTGTCCGGTGCCACTCCGGGGCACTGCCCCGTCACAGGCAGAGCCCAGGACTCCACGCTCACGTGTAAGCGCGGATGCTGATGGCTGTGGGCTTTCTCTCTCTCTCTCTCTCTCTCTCTCTCTCTCTCTCTCTCTCTTTTAATATATATTTTATTGATTTTTTACAGAGAGGAAGGGAGAGGGATAGAGAGCTAGAAACATCCATCAGCTGCCTCCTGCACATCCCCCACTGGGGATGTGCCCGCAACCAAGATACATGCCCTTGACTGGAATCAAACCTGGGACCTTCAGTCCACGGGCCGACGCTCTATTCCACATGTGTCAAACACAAGGCCCGCGGGCCAAATCCGTCCCGCCAGGCCTTGCAATGTGGCCCGCACCGCGCTGTCATCACTGCACTCTGCTGCGTTTCCATCACAATGACAGTTTATGACTGTTCAGTAAACCATTCGGCCCGCGATTTAGGCTGGATTTTAGATTTTGGCCCCTTCTCTGATTGAGTTCGACACCCCTACTCTATCCACTGAGCAAAACCGGTTTCGGCTCTTTTTTATTTTCTTTATTGATTTCAGAGAGGAAAGGAGAGGGAGAGAGAGAGAGAAACATCCATGATGAGAGAGAATCATGGACCTGCTGCCTCCTCTCGCCCCACACTGGGGATCAAGCCCTCAACCCAGCACGTGCCCTGACCGGAATTGAACCGGGACCTCCTGGTTCATAGGTCGATGCTCAGCCACGGAGCCACGCCGGCGGGCTGGCTGCTGGCTTCCCGTAGTCCCCGGGGAGCTGTCTAATGTCAGGGGCCGTAAAATGAGTGCCCTCCGTGCTACAGAAAGCAGACATCTTTCTCTTAATTAAAGCAATGTTCTTCAAAATTAAACCATCAAAACAAATCCAGAACTCGGTTCAGCCTTGCAGAATGCTCCTGAAGAATTAGACCCTATTACCTCACGGCTAGGAAGTAAAGAATGATTTCTAAGGCCTTTTCATTGCTGGCATAGATGCATATCTTACTGAGCAGATAACGAGTCAACTGCCTACCAAGAGAGAACTGATTCAATGTTGCTATATTTCAATAAAGCTTTTACCAAAAGAGAGAATAAGAGAGAGAGAAAAGAATGAGGAAAATCTGTACTGATGCTAATTTTCAGGATTTATTAAATGACCAAAGCCAGTACAGAGCTGAACTTAGGGATCCTACTTTTTCTATCAACAAAAAGTGGAGATTAGGATATAAATTTGGGGCCCAGCCGGTGTGGCTCAGGGGTTGAGTGATGACCTTTGATCCAGGAGGTCATGGTTCAATTCCTGGTCAGGGCACAGGCCCAGGCTGTGGGCTTGATCCCCAGTAGGGGGCGTGCAGGAGGCAGCAGGTCCATGATTCTCTCTCATCATTGATGTTTGTCTCTCTCCCCCTCCCTTCCTCTCGGAAATCAATTATATATATATATATTTGTATTTGCATGACTTGCATAGAGAAAGAAAAGAGTAATAAAGAAATATGGGCAATGGTGTGAGGTAGAGAGGATGGGGTGGAAGCAAGATTTCTTTGTCTACTTTTAAAATAGGTGAGACTTTTGAATAACATAAATGTATGAATAAAAATATTTTCATCTTGGTTTCCTTGTCAGATGTCTGTAGTTCTCACACACGTTCAGTAGAGGTGGACAGTGAGCGGTAACTTAGAGGCATTTTTCTGTGGTAGATTGAGCCAGTTCTTTTCCCCTTTTTCATTTAGGAAACCGGTCAGTCCTGCCCGGCCGGTGCGGCTCAGTGGCTGAGCATCAACCGTGGATCAGGCGGTCACGGCTCCATTCCCGGCATGAGCACAAGGGGACGGGCCAGAGGCAGCCAGCCAGCGTGTCTGTCTCTCTAGCTCTCTCCCTTTCTCTCTCTCTAAAATCAATAAAAGACATATTTTAAAAAGCTTAGCGATGTGAAGGGCAGGAAGCAAAACGCCCCCTGGCCACCTGAGTGGCCCCCCCCCGGGGCTGGCTCACGCGATGGGCCACGGGGGCCGTGAGGTTCGCAGGGAGCAGTGGCAACGTCCTCCCACTCCTGCCCCAGTCCTCCCCCTCCCACCCCCCACCCCGCCCCGCAGTTACACAAGTTCACCACCGAGAGGAACCGAACTTGCACTCGGGAAGCCGGGCAGGAAGCTGACATCTCCGGGGCCTTGAACTTGCAGGCCCTGCTGGAGCCACAGACGCGCTGACTCAGCGCTTCCCGGGCCTGGCCACTTGCGGAGTGCTGGGCCTGCGCTCCCTGCGGAGCACCACGTGGGCGGCTCAGGTGTGGCCGGGCTCGCACGGACACGGCGTGGCTCAGCGTGAGGCCGGCGTGTGTCCCGGGAGTGCACGGAGCTGCTCTGCAATCACTTGTTGACCTATGAGATCAGCCGGTCACATGGCAGACTGTTGTCAACAAAGGAAAACACACACAAAACATGAGCTAGAATCAGGTCACAGATTACAGAGGGAGGGAGGGATTGATGCTAGCAGAAGCCAAGAGTCACCAAAGGGCCTTTCCCTTGGAAAGGAGGAGGAGGAGGAGGAGAAGGAGAAGAAGAAAACTGAAACAAATAAAGTCTCGCTCTTCTGGACTCTTTAGAGCAGAAAGAAAATAAGATAAACGATATGGCCTTAACCGGTGTGGTTCAGTGGATAGAGCATTGACCTGCTGACTGAAGGGTCAGGTTCAATTCCGGTCAGGAGCATGTACCTTGATTGTGGCACATCCCCAGTGGGAGGTGTGCAGGAGGCAGCTGATGGATGTTTCTCTCTCATCGATGTTTTTAACTATCCCTCTCCCTTTCCCTTTCTTTTGCAAATATATCTATATATCTATATCTATATCTATATCTATATCTATATCTATATATATATATATATATATAATAAAAGAGAGAAAAAAAACACAAAAAAAATTTAAAAACACACACACACACACAAAACATTGTGAAAGCTAGTGTGTGGGAGAGGATCAGAGGACCTGGCAGAAGAGTAGACCACGGTCATTGCTGAGCACGGGGACCGGGAGAGGGAGGCCATGAGAAGGGATGGCGGGGGCAGTCCTCGGTCCACAGAGGGAAACCCCGCTGGGGGAGTGGGACTGCAGGGACACAGATGGCAGCAGGGAGGTGGAGACAGCCTGCAGGCAAACGGACCAGACAGACGATTGCTCGCGGCTGTTTGCTTTGCTCCTGGTCCAAGCGCGCTGTGTCATTGGAACCCTCACAAGCCCATGAGCTGACACTGTGACACCCACTGACACAGGAGGACCTGCCTGGGAACCCGCTCGCTCACAGCCACGGTGTCAGTCCACGGCCGAGCCAGGCCGGCCCCCACTCCCTCTGCCTGCACCACGGCTTCCTACCGCCCCTTGGGAGCGACCCAGCCTGTGGAAAGGAAGTGGGAAACGGAAGTGATGGAGGACTCCCCGGCATTCAGAGCCACACCTTGTGGGGCAAAGTTTCCCCTAAGAAACCTGCAGCCCATTGGTGGAGCTCAGACTAATCCCATTGAAACCCCACATCGGACCTGGCTGCCAAGGCCCAGCCCAGGCCGTGGGGCCTCCGCGGGGACAGCCTGCCCCCGGCTGTGGGATCCGGGCAGAGCAGGTTTGGATGGGATTGGTGGGAAAGGGGAGAGGTAGGTGGGAGGAGTGTCCGGTGTCCAGGGATATGTTTGCAAATCCCTTGGCCTGTACTCCAGGCCCTCCACAGCTGGGTTGTTCAAATGTTTTTTGTTTGTTTAATATGTTATTATTCTTGATTTGAGAGAGAGGAAGGGAGAGGGGAAGAGAAACATCAATGTGAGAAAGTAACATTGAGCCCTAGCTGGTTTGGCTCAGTGGATGGAGCATCAGCCTGCAGACTGAAGGGTCCTGGGTTCGATTCCCATCAAGGACACATGCCTGAGTTCTGGGCTCAGTCCCCAGTAGGGGGTGTGCAGGAGGCAGCCCATCCATGATTCTCTCTCATCTTTGATGTTTCTGTCTCTCCCTCTCCCTTCCTCTCTGAAATAAATTAAAAATCTATATATTTTTTTAAAAAAACCTAACATTGATGAGCCACCTCCTGCACCCAGGCATGTGCCCTTGACCTGGAATCAAACCTGCAATCTCTCTGTGCAGGAGAGAATGCCGAACCGCCTGGGCCACGCCGGCCACGGCCACGGCCACGGCCACGGCCACGGCCACGCCGGGTCCTGAGGAATGCCAAGAGAGTATTCGGAGACGCTGAGGCTGGGTCTTTACTAACCACCAGGGCGCGCTCCAAAGGAGCAGACATCCTGTCTGTGTTCACAGACATGGCTTGTTCTTTTGTAACACGTTTGTCCACCACCTTAACACGTGGTGGTTCACAGCAAAACATTTCCTTTTTCTTTTTAAAACATATTTTGTTGAGGAAGGGGGAGGGATAGAGTTAGAAACATCGATGAGAAACATCGATCAACTGCCTCCTGCACACTCCCTACCGGGGATGTGCGTGCAACCCAGGTACTCGACCTTAACCGGAATCGAACCTGGAACCCTTCAGTCCGCAGGCCAGTGCTCTATCTACTGAGCCACACCAGTTAGGGCGAGCAAAACATCTTCTGATGCTGGGTGTGCCCAGCCAGGCTGCCTCCTGTTAGACTGAAACACATGGGGCGTGGGCAGGAGGCCGTGGAGAAAACCCAAGTCTTACAAAGTCATCCATTATTATTATTATTATTATTATTATTAATTATTATTATTATTATTATTATTGATCTCCAGAGACAGAAACAGCAATGATGAGAGAGAATCATGCATAGGCTGCCTCCAGCACCCCCCACTGGGGATCCAGCCCACAACCGGGCCTGTGCCCTGACCGGGCCTCGAACCCCAGGACCCTTCAGTCCGCAGCTCTACCCACTGAACCACGCCGGCCGGGGCCTCAGCGGCCTGTGAGATGCGCAGGAGTTTAGGAAGCAGGGCGTTGGGAAACAAGTGGTTCCCCTTAAGGCGCTGGAGGGCGGCGCTCCGGGGTGCGATCCGCTGCTTCGGGCGGACGCCTGGACGCGCCCGGAAGTGCGACACGCGAGACGCGCAGCCCCGGGGGTCCTTCCCACCCTCCGGCCCGCGGGAGCCGGCCCGGGGCGGCCGGCATCCGGACGGAGGGCCCAGCGCCCGGCTCCACGCTGGCCGCGGGGGCCCCGGACGCCGAGGGGGAGGCGCGCGCGCGCGCGGCGTCACACCCGACCCCGCGGCCGCCGGCGCCCGGACGGCTGCGCGCTGACGTCACGGCGCGGCGTGCGCCGGGTCAAAGTGCAGCCCCGCCCCCGCCCTCCCCTCGCTGTCTCCTCGGCCTGCGCCGCCGCTCCGTCCGCGCCGCCGCCGCCCTCCTGCCCGCCCGCCGCCCGCCGCCGGCCGGCCGCCATGGCGAACGTGGTCGACACGAAGCTGTACGACATCCTGGGCGTGCCGCCCGGCGCCAGCGAGAACGAGCTGAAGAAGGTACCGGGCGGCGGGGCGCGGGCCTGCGCGGCGCCGGGCGGCCAGGCCGCGCTCCCGGGCGGCCCGCGAGCCGGCGCCGGGCCCAGGCCGGGGGTGGGGGCGCGGCGAGGCCGCCGGACGCGGTTCGCGGGCCGCCCGCCCGGCCCCGCCTGACCTTGGCCGCCGGCCCCGCCCGCGGCTGCAGCAAACACCGCGGCCGCGGCGCGCACCCGGGCTTCCTCCCCTCCCTCCGCCGCGGCGCCGGGGCAGGCCCGGACCGACAGGGTGGGCCCCGGCCCCGGGAGGGACGTCCAGGCCGCGGCCGCCGGCCGGTGCGGCGGGGCAGGTGGGCTGTTCGCCGGGGCCGCGGCCGCTCCGCCCTTCCTTCCGCCTCCCTCCCCCCTCCGTCCCCCTCCGTCCCTCCCGCGTGGCCGCGCGCACACGGCCCGGGCAGGTAACGCGGCGGGCGTCCTGCCCCCGCTCGCTCCGGGCGGCGGCGTGGGTGCCGGCCAAGCCCCTGAGTGTCCGCCGCCTAAAAATAAATGGCCGGCCTCGCCATCGCGCCGCGCGGGCCGCCTGCTGACAGCGCCCAAAGGAGGCGCCCGATGGCTCCCCGATGGCTCCCCGCGGCCTCCGCGCCCGCGAGCGCAGAAAACCCGGGTCTCCGCTCCCGGAGGCGGCGGGACGGGACAGTTGGAGGCTAGGGGACTTCCTGTTACCTTACCGGAAATGCCGGCCCATTATGTAATTCCTGGGCCTGAGAATGAAGACCGGGGTGCAGGGGAGCCCGGCCGCCTCCATCTAGTGGGTGCCTTCCCGTAGACCGAGGCTCGCCCAGGTCCCCGAACCCCAGTTAGCGGGCCCCCCTCCCCTGATGAAAATAAAACACGGCCCGGAGCTGCTCCTGCCTCCCCCGGATGCTACAATGAGAGGATCCGTCGTGAGCAGGAATCCTCACCGCGGCTTGGCTGTTAGTGACAATGTCTTGCCGTTGGTAAAGCTTCACAAACACGCCTTATCCAAGTCTTCTTGACTCGGACCCGGTTAGTGGCCATGGAAGACATGGGGCAGCTGTGAAGAGACGGAGTGTTCCAGAGTGTTCGATGTTTTGGGCTTTTCCTCTGGCGGCGTTTCATTGTTTGCATCTGGCTTCGATATAACCTCTTTTCAAGCAAAACTGCCGCCTGCTTTATTGTGTTAAGTCAGCCAGTAAACAGTGTTAAGATGGGAAGCGGCAGTTGCCGTGAACACAGGCTGTTTTGGAAAGGTGGTGATGCTTCTCAGGAAGTGGTTATGTTAGGACAAGTCTTTAAGCTGGTCTGTGTCTATAACCCTCCCGTTTTTTGTCTGTTTTTTACCCCTCATTGAAGGCGTACAGAAAACTAGCCAAGGAGTACCACCCTGATAAGAATCCAAATGCTGGTGACAAAGTAAGTAACGTGAGACTTTCCCCAAGGTTTCCGCCTTAAACTTAAGTTGCCCTCCTTGTCAAAGGAACGTAAGAAAAGTCCTTTATGCCCGTGAGCCCAGTTCTTAGGTTCGGAGAGTTTGGTTTTGTGGCAGGAACACCGGCATTCCGGGCAGTGGAGGGTGGGAATGGGCCAGGATCAAACCAGAGGCAGCTTGCACCTTCCGGAATTCAGTGGATTCTGGGTTCCCGTAGCCTTTCTCCACTCTTCTATTTAAAAACCTGATTGTTTTCCTTTTTCTCGATAGTTCAAAGAAATCAGTTTTGCATATGAAGTCCTCTCAAACCCCGAGAAACGCGAGCTGTATGACCGATACGGAGAGCAGGGCCTCCGGGAAGGCGGCGGGGGCGGTGGCGGCATGGACGACATCTTCTCGCACATTTTCGGGGGCGGACTGTTCGGCTTCATGGGCAATCAGAGCAGGAGTCGGAATGGCCGGAGAAGAGGAGAGGACATGATGCATCCGCTCAAGTGAATACCTCTTTTTCCTTTAAAAAGCACTTTCCTTCCATAGCGATAGTAGGAGAGAACAGGTGTGTCCACAGGTGTTATCTGTCATCAGAAAACAGACTCCGGGAGCCTCGCTGTCTGTCCACTTGGGGTGACAAGTTGAATTTGGTAACTGGGTGTGTGTGTTTTGCTACAAATCCAAAGGGCGGGTGGTGTTGGCACTGAGTGGGAGGATGGTTTTGTTCATGAGCTCCCCAGGCAGAGTCTGTGACTGGCATTTCCAATGATGGAGTTCTCCCCTTTGACGTATTTAAACCTCCCAAGTCACTTTTTATTAAAAACACACGAGCTGAGTGCCTGCCAGCCTAGTGTGTTTGCACGGTGTAGTCACTCATTACTTGATCCTCAGCGAGAACTCTCCGAAATCGGTTTCCATGGAGCTTGCAGGCTTCAAGCCTGGCGTCAACCTGCCAACATATGAACGGGTCTGACCTTGATCTTAGACTGTGAGCTCATGAACCTGCTACAATTGGAAACTAGCTTTTTTACTTTGTGAAATTTGTGAGGCCTTGGGTCCTGTCAGCTTTTCAATCTAATAATGATTTTACAAGCAAATGGCAGGGGCTGAATTTCCAGCACTTAAAATATTTCATGTTACTTATTCATCTGAATAGATCAGAGGAAGTAAAGTATAACCTGTTACATTGTTTGACTCTCATTCTTAGATGTATGTGTTGAAAGAATTTATCCTTAGAAATGGTATCATTTGGATACTATTCCAAGAGTAACACTTGTGCAGTATTGGTTACTTTTGTTTTTTCCCTATATTTTTCTTTGACAAAGAAATGGTCTAAGACCTGGCCAGTATGGCGCAGGGGCTGAGCATCAACCTATGAACCAGGAGGTCAGGGTTTGATTCCTGGTCAGGGCACAGGCCCAGGTTGCGGGCTCCACCCCCCGTGTGGGGCATGTAGGAGGCAGCCGATCAGTGAGTGATTCTCTCTCATCATGGATGTTTCTCTCTCCCTCTCCCTTCCTCTCTGAAATTAATAAAAACATTACAAAAGAGAAAAGAAATGGTCTGAGAAGTAGAATCCAGAGTGCTGGGTTTCATGGTCCTTCAGGCCGCCTTTACATGCTGGTTCCTAGTGTGCAGCCCATGCAGTTATTTCCTGCTGCGTTCTCCGCGGCATTGAGCATTCCCTGCGGTGATGCATTCCGTGTTGGTGGCTTGATGCTCCCGCCGTGGCATTTAGTGGCTCCCCTTCCCAGGCGGCTGCCAGGGCCTCCCGAGGTTGTGGTGCTCTGGGGTGTCTGCGCAGCTCTCCTGGCAGAGGTTCCCAGGCAGGCCATGTGTGCAGCCGATAGATGCAGCCGTTTCCTGGTAGAAACGGCCGGAGAGGTCAGCTCCACAGACCATGGCCCACATTTCTCCTTTCTCGGCCCCGGTGGTTGGCCTCGGCCACTGTGCCGGCCTCGGTGCGGTTTTGTGTGCTGGCTGTAACGTAATAGCCTCCGAGAGGCCCTGCCGGTTTGTTTGCTGTCAGAGATTTGGTTCAGGGTTCTTATGGAAAGTAAGAGGCGGACACCCCGGGGGCTTTTGTCCAGGGGGCCGCCGTGGACATGGCATTGCTTACCGAGGGGGGGGTGGGAGGGGGGGGGACGACGACGACAGACGACTTTGTCAGTGTTTCCTTCTCCTTCTCATTAGCTTCACTTAGCAATTTTGAGAAAGTTTGAGTTACTCATGGGATAGAAGATCAACTCAATAAATTTTTGTAAACCATCAACAACAACAACAAAAAGAGACTGTTCTTTGCAATATACTTCAACTATTTTTTTGTTCCTCTATTCTATTTTTATTTTTAAAATATTTTTATTGATTTTAGAGAGGGAGGGAGAGAGAGAGAGAGATAGAAACATCAATGATGAGAGAGAATCATTGATCAGCTGCCTCTTGCATGCCCCCCTCCACCGCCCTCCCGGGGAGATTGAGCCCACAGCCCAGGCTTAATGCCCTTGACTGGAATCAAACCCGGGCCCCTTCAGTCACAGGCCAACGCTGTTACCACTGAGCCAAACCAGCTAGGGCTAAGTTATATATATATATATATATATATTTTTTATTATTGATTTTGTACAGAGAGGAAGGGAGAGAGATAAAGAGTTAGAAACATCGATGAGAGAGAGTCATCAATCAGCTGCCTCTTGCACACCCCCTACTGGAGATATGCCTGCAACCAAGGTACATGCCCCTGACCGGAATCGAACCCAGGACCCTTCAGTCCCCAAGCCGACACTGTCCATTGAGCCAAACCGGTTTCGGCTAAGTCATATATTTTTAAAAGACTTTTTAACGCCACCCTTTTTCTGTCTTAGAACTCTGAAAATTTGGTAAAAATTGATGCAGTTTTGCCTAGAATTAACTGGGTTCTTTAGAGCGTGAAGACTTGTAGGCTCTGGTAAAGACCTGTTCCCTCCTCCTCTCTCACTGTCACATGGTAGATAAGGCCACTTTTTCCCTTTCTCTTTTGAGACATGCACTCCGAGTGCCACCCTCCAGTTATAACAGGACTTGGTCGCCCTTCTGACCTGACCTTGGTGGGTGCAGAGCCTTGTCGTGGAGTGAGGCCTGCCTTAGCCTCGCTGTGTCCGTCTGTCCTGGAAAGGGGGTTCCTGCCTGAGCCGGGGGAGGCTGTGCACTTGAGTTGCCAGCTTTATCAGAAAATGCAAGAGCGCGCCGCTGGCCTGACCCTGTGCTGGCCGTAGGCCCATCTGTGCTGTTCGGACACAGCTTTCTGGTGATCCAGGCCTCCAGTGAAACCGCAGTCCGTGGCGTCATGAAAGGGGGCTTTAGTCCTTTGCTTGAGAAGGTTATAGTGAAATTTGCTGTTTCGGCTGTCATTATGTCTGTGTTTGAGAGAACTGGGCAACATTTGATTGAACCCAATTCCTTTCTCCCCAGAGTGTCTTTAGAAGATCTGTACAACGGCAAGACCACCAAACTCCAGCTTAGCAAGAATGTGCTGTGCAGCGCCTGCAGCGGGTAAGTGTGGCCTGGCTGTGGGTCACCCACCTGTGCCAGCGGCACCGCGTGTCTGCCAGTGAAGTTGTTCTTTGCAAAACTCTCCACCCGACAGACATTTCTCTCCCTCTGCAGTCAGTTTGATGGTCACTGAGGGGTTGGAGATGAAGGCGGGAAGCACAGCTCCTGCCTGTCCTGTCTGCGGGCAGGCGCCTAACGGACCCTTTGCTTCTTTAGCCAAGGCGGAAAGTCGGGGGCCGTTCAGAAGTGCGGGGCCTGCCGGGGCCGCGGCGTCCGCATCATGATCCGGCAGCTGGCCCCGGGCATGGTGCAGCAGATGCAGTCCGTGTGCTCCGACTGCAACGGAGAAGGTGCGTGCTGGGCCCGGCTCGGGCGGGGTGGGGGCGCGCGCAGCATTGGGGGGCGCGCGGTTTTCTTTCTCCGTGTGGTGGTATCTTCCTATTCCATAACGGGAGGCACGGGGAGTCCTGGAAGGAAGATGTGAAAAAAATCACTCCAGATGAACCATAAATGTGTATTCAGTTCAGTGAGACGTTCCTCTTTTCTAGTAGCAAGAACATGGACAAGAGGTAACGTTGGAGAGAGGGAAACAGCCGTGTTCAGTCACTGTTACTGTGAGACAACATGGCAGCCTCCGCCCTCCCGGTGGGCGGGACTTAGCGCACTGGCCAGAGGGTTTCTCTGCAATGACTGGAATGCTCTGTATGTGACGTCCCGAACAGTCACCACCCCTTCCTGCGGCTGCCGAGTTCTTTCACTCACAGCATGGCTGGTGGTGGCTCAGTGGCCAGCGCGGGGGTAGCGCATCCTTTTCCCTGTGCTCCTGGCGGGACGCGGTCACTGGGGGAGCGGCCTGTCACCTTCCCCTGTGCGGGGCCCAGTGCATTTCCCTGTCACTGTGGCCGACGCTCCCTTGTCGAGAAGCCAGCGTCGGCAGACCTGCCCGGTGCCGTTGCCACTTGGAGAAACTGGCACTTTGCAGAACATGCTTTGCAAAGTGTTCTAGAAACAGACTCGGAAGTTATTGATTATACACGTCCTCTCAGCGTTGAAGCGGCCGGCCAGCCATCAGAAACGGGCACTTTTTCCACTAGACACTGTCGGATGTTTCAGAGTGCGTGGGGAAGAGAAGCCGTGTGTCCTGAGTGTGTGTGGAGGGACTCGGCGCTAATGCAGCATCTAGCGGTTCCGCCGTTGTCCTTGGTCGTGAACTACATACGGGAGCCCCCTGGGAGGGCGCCAGTGCCGCTTCGGTCTGAAGTCAGTGGAACTGCCAGCTGTGCAGTGTGGACACTCACGTTTTATCTGGGTTGTGAATGCATGGCACTGAGGCTGAGCACAGACATGAGGACACGTTTACAGAGTCCAGCACCTGACACCCCTTGTGGTTTTTATTTCAGAGAGGAAAGAAGAGGGGGAAGAGAAACATCCAAGATGAGAGAGAATCCTGGATTGGCTACCTTGCATGCCCCCTAGTGGGGATCGAGCCCACAACCCGGGCCTGTGCCCTTGACTGAAATTAAACCAGGGACCCTTTAGTCCACAAGCTGACGCTCTATCTGCTGAGCCAAACCAGCCAGGGCACCTGACACCCCTTTTGTTCCCGGCCCTCAGCTATGTTTTCACTCCAGGAAGAGAGTCGGGACCAGGAAGGGCTTAAGGCACACTGTGCTCGGAAATGGCGGAGGCCTGGGTAGCTCGGCCCTCGGGGCGGGGTGAGCTTGGAGACTCAGAATGGTTCTTTAGGTGGCCGTTAAAGGCGTTCAGAAATGTGTCTAATGAATAAAGGCTTACCAGAGCAGCTGTCGCCTCACCGGAAGCTTGAACGCTCTCTTGCAGGAGAGGTCATCAACGAGAAGGACCGCTGTAAAAAGTGCGAGGGGAAGAAGGTGATCAAAGAGGTCAAGATCCTCGAGGTCCACGTGGACAAGGGCATGAAGCACGGCCAGAGGATCACGTTCGCGGGGGAAGCGGACCAGGCCCCCGGCGTGGAGCCGGGCGACATCGTGCTCCTGCTGCAGGAGAAGGAGCACGAGGTACGGCTGCGGTGTTCGCCTCACCACGCGGGGGGGGCACAGCGCTGGGCGCCTCCCTGGAGCAGGGCTGCGCGCCAGGAAGCCAGTGGTCCGGCTGAGGCGGGGCCGGCCGGAGCCAGGTGTGGCCCCCTTGGTGCTGACCAGCACTGTGCCTCGTGGTTTGGTGTCTGTCCCCAGCCTCCGGTCTGAAAGCGAGGGCCGGACCAGGAGGCTGAGCGGCTCCTTTCCCTGCACAGCCCCGGGGCGGGGCAAGCTTCAGTCCTCCATGCTGGCGATGCAGATGCTGGGCGGGCTGGGTCCCTCCCTCGCTGGGGGAGTGCTGCTCGCCTCCCTCGGGCTCTCAGGCTCCCAGCCTCGGGAGCTGTGGGCTGCTCTGTGTGTGTCAGCCCTTTGTCCATATTGCGAAGCTCACAAAAAGCCAGGCTCTCGGTTGCTGACACATAGTAATCTCTAGAGTTCTGTCTTGGGGGCCTGCAGGTGGGAGTATTTGTAGCTCTCTCACGAGGTTCTCTGTTTATGGTCAGCCTCGCCTTCCTCGCACAGCACCGTATGCGCCAGTAAAGGCACAAAGAGAAAGATGGCCTGAGTCCGCGTGGGCACAGCGAGCCGGTGTAAGGTGGTGCGGCCGCGGCGCATCTCGGGGAGCGGGGGGCAGTCAGCATGTGGTGTCTGCGGCTGCGGCAGGAGGGTGGCACGCAAGTCGGGGCAGGGGGCGTAGGAATGGTGGTTGGTTATCTGGCCTGTGGACTGACATGAGACCTTGTCCCCTAAGCTCAGCCTGTCCTGGGGCATATAATCCAATGGGATTTAGAAGGGAGGTCAGAAGACTGGGAGGCAAAGGCCTTCAGTCGGTTCTGACTCCCGTGGACAGCGTGGCCCCCATGGGCTTGGCTCCGCTGGACACGAAGCAGTCCTCCCTCGCGGCCTTCGGCCCGGAAGGTGGTGCCTGAGCTGCCCCGTCGGGCACGGGGAGGGGTCTGAGCGGTCGCTGTGGCTCCTTGGCCCCTGTGCAGTGGGGCTCCTCGGCAGACGGGGGATGGTGGCAGTCCTCCTTGGTTTTGTGACAGTAAGTTTGAGCCCAAGGTGAGGTGTGGGCAGTTGGTTTTGTTTTTACTGTTTTTTATTTTTTTATTTTTAATATATTTTATTGATTTTGTACAGAGAGGAAGGGAGAGAGATAGAGAGTCAGAAACATCGATGAGAGAGTCATCGATAAGCTGCCTCCTGCACACCCCCCACTGGGGATATGCCCGCAACCAAGGTACATGCCCTTGACTGGAATCGAACCCGGGACCCTTCAGTCCCCAAGCCGACGCTCTATCCACTGAGCCAAACCGGTCCTGTCTGTTTTTTATTGATTTCAGAGAAGAAGGCAGAGAGAGACGTCAGTGATGAGAGAGAATCATAGTCCGACTGCCTCCTGCACGTCCCCCCAATGGGGATGGAGCCCACACCCCGGGCCTATGCCCTGACCCGGAATCCAACCGCGGCCTCCAGGTTCCTAGGCCTGAGCCCCGCCGGCCGCACTGGGCAATGGCTTAGTTTCTACTGAGAACATTCTGGACCTTCTGGGGAAAACTGACTCGTTTGAACTTGGTTTTTCTTGTGTTTTTCACTCCCAACTCTGTGCTAAGGTAACAGGAGGCCGTGCGGCAGGGTGGGTGTGGGTCTAAGCCTGTGTGAGTCTCCTAAGGAGGCAGTGCTGCTGGGAGTGCTGCACCGCATGTGTGTGGTTCTTCTGTGTGTGCGTGCGTGTGCTGGCGTGTGGCTGCCAGGTGCACGTGCACAGAGGATCGCAGGATCTGGGATGAGCCCGCCTCTGTTCCTTTCTCAGACGTGATGGTCGCTGTAAGTGGGTTGCTGTCTTGTTCTTGGCAGCCTCTCCATTAATCCTGTTTTTCAAAAACTTCCTAATTCTTGCTTGTGTGTTTTCTGAGTTTTAACGTCACATTGGCTAGCCTAACCGCCCCACCACCGCCCAAAACAGCCAAAAAGCTCTGAGGCCATTTTGTATTGGAACCACATCAGGGTGAGCCCTGCTGTCCAGGACACCCCAGAGAGCGCCCCCTCCTGGCCCCCCTGCACGGCTGCCTCTTTAAGAGGGGCCCCCATGGGGCTGCTCTGGCTTCCGCGAGCTCGGAGAAAGGGGCCTTGAAAGCAGGTGCCGCTGCCCGCTGGCTCCACGTCTCGGGGGAGGGAGAGGGAGAGCGTGTCACCGAAGGCTGTGTGGTTCGGGGTGGCTGTTCCCGCTGCGGCCGTGGCCCCAGACCCAGGCCGGGGATGGATGAGGTCGGCTTTCCCTCGCGGGCAGATCTGGTAGGAGGGTTTGGGGCTGGGGCTGTCGTTCAGGTTCCTCTCTTCTCTGACTGTCTCGCACTCTTTTTGTTTTTGTTTTGTTTTTAAATATATTTTATTGATTTTTTACAGAGAGGAAGAGAGAGATAAAGAGCTAGAAACATCGATGAGAGAGTAACAACCAGCTGCCTCTTGCATACCCCCTACCAGGGATGTGCCCGCAACTAAGGCACATGCCCTTGACCGGAATCGAACCTGGGACCCTTCAGTCCACAGACCAATGCTCCACTACTGAGCCAAACCGGCTTCGGCTGTCCCGCACTCTTTGGAAAAGAGACTAGTATTGAGGGGAAAACCTAGGCGACCTTTACTGCAGTTAATTTTATTAAATTAAATTTCAAGAGAAGCGCCTGGTGCTTGTGAGCTCGGGGAGAGAAGCAGAGGCAGGCCTGAGCACAGGTGGTTGGCCTTTCCTCCGCAGAAGCGCGGAGACACTGGATGTTGGAGGAGTGACCTTTGCACTCGCTGCTCAGCCACGGGTTATTGTTGATTTGCATTCCTCCGAGCAGGTTCGGAGCTTTAGGCGAGAGGAAGCGTGTTCGTACGTGTGGGACGGGGCGCACAGTGTTTAATAAGTGCCTTCGTGGGTTGAGCACTGCCAGTGGAGCTGTTTATGTTGAACTTGGCCTCCCTTGCCCTTGTTCCCATCGTGTCTGGGGAGCACTCCGGGGGCGGGCCTGCTCACAGAATCCGCTGGGCCTCCGCACCTTCAGCTGGCAGCCGGGCCAGGACGCGCCCGCAGGCACGCTGCCTGGTCCTGCGGCCTGGGCTGGGGCTTAGGCCGGAGCCGCTCCTCCGTTCCAGGGCTGGCCTTGAGCATGGCGAGGGCTTCCCACACACGTCCATGGCGGCTGGGGCGGGCTCCTGCTCCGGTGGCGAGGGACGTGTGCAGCGGCTCCGGCACAGAGCACAGCAGGCGGCTCTCCCCAGGTGTTCCAGCGGGACGGCAACGACCTGCACATGACCTACAAGATCGGCCTGGTGGAGGCCCTCTGCGGCTTCCAGTTCACCTTCAAGCACCTAGACGCCCGCCAGATCGTGGTCAAGTACCCGCCCGGCAAGGTCATCGAGCCGGGTGAGTCCCCAGGCGGCCCGAGCTCCGGGGAAACAGGTGTTCCAGCGGTGGGCACTCTTCCTCTTGCTCAGTCCTCACACTCCCCACGGCTTGTCACTTGACAGGGTGCGTCCGGGTGGTGCGCGGGGAAGGAATGCCGCAGTACCGTAACCCTTTCGAGAAGGGCGACCTGTACATCAAGTTCGACGTGCAGTTTCCTGAGAACAACTGGGTCAGCCCCGACAAGCTCTCCGTAAGTGCCTGGCCGGCTGCAGAACCAGCCGACGCTGGTTGAGTTTCTTTGTCGCCTTCCATTTGCTTGTGGTGCCAAGATGAGAGCGCAGATGCAAGTGCTTCTGAAGTGTGTGGCCGGCTGGCCGGCTGGCCGGCTGCTCCTGAGATGGGCTTTGCTGCTGGCCGTGTCCAGGGCCGGGGGGTGGGAAAGTGGAGGCCCTGGGTGTGGTGTGCTGGTGGGAGGGGGAGTCGGGTGGGGGGTTCCCTGCCTGAAGGAGGCACCCAGCCCAGCCGGCTGCTCTTCGTGCAGGAGGCTGTCTGCGTGTCCCGTGTTCAGAGTGGGCAGGTGCCTGCTTGTTTTCTAAGCAGCAGAGGCCGCTCGAAGGAGTCTGCAGGTGCGGCTTGCGTCTCAGCTTCTCGCTGGGAAGGAGCCGCCCCTTGGCTGTGTGTGGGCAGGGGCGACCTTTTCTTCTTTTCTTTTCTTTTCTTTTTTAATATATTTTATTGATTTTTTACAGAGAGGAAGGAAGAGAGAGAGCTAGAAACGCCGATGAGAGAGAAACATCAACCAGCTGCCTCTTGCACACCCCCTACTGGGGATGTGCCCACAACCAGCCGGAATCGAACCTGGGACTCTTCAGTCCGCAGACCGACACTCTACCACTGAGCCAAACCGGTTTCAGTGACCTTTTCTGTTTGTTTCATTTTAACGAAGGAACTAGAAGACCTTCTGCCATCCCGACCGGAAGTCCCGAGCATCATCGGCGACACGGAGGAGGTGGAGCTTCAGGAATTCGACAGCACTCGGGGCTCGGGCGGCGGGCAGCGGCGTGAGGCCTACAACGACAGCTCCGACGAGGAGGGCAGCAGCCACCACGGGCCCGGCGTGCAGTGTGCCCACCAGTGAGCCGCCCGGCACAGGCGGTCCTCCGCGCGCCCGTTGGTCTTCAGCGGCCCAGCAGAGGGCCTGTCGATGCGAATGAACTGATGGATATTTCCTGGTCTATGTGTAACTTTAAAGTCGGTATAGTATCTACAGAGTGTATAATTTAACTAACCACAGAGCTCTGCATCTTCGTCTGACTGGTCTGCAGAGGAGAGCACTCGAGGAGGCAGGACTGACGCGTGCCCGGCCTCCCGCAGGTCCGGGCGCGTTTCTGTCAGATCGGGTAGGTTTGTTCCATGTTTGCACCTCGAAGCCACGTTGTAAAGTCTGTCCAGTGTGTCCTGGAGCTTGTGTTTGGCTGCGCCTGCATCCTCAGCTGCTACACCAGAATAAAGAGTTTCCCAGCCTGCGTCTGGCGTAGGTGCATGGGCGTGGGCGCGCACCCCGGGCGTGGAGCCGACCGGAACCAGGGGGTGGCATCGGCGGTGGTTGTCATGTTGTTGGGTTTTTCCTCTTTTTCTTGTTTTTTATCATCTTGTGAAAGGTTTCGAAACTCGGTAATAAAAAGCAGTTGGTGTAAGTTATTTTTGTGTCACATCTTTAGGAGGAGGAACACATTTTTAAAAATGGATTTTAGAGAGAGGAAGGGAGAGAGAGACATCGATGTGAGAGACATGAAGGGGTTGCCTTCCATGCCAGTGCTGACGGGGGTGAACCCACAGCTGGTATGTGCCCTGGCCGGGCAGAGGGGAGCATGTTTTGGACTGTCGGAGGATCCTGACCTGGAGAACGTGTCTTAGTTCTGGCTCTCCAGCAGCACAGATGCTCAGGCGCATGCCCATTTGATCGTTTTTCACCAGTTTGTGACGTGGGTAGAAACAGGCTTTACTGGCTTCCACTGATGCTTTAGAATCCAGGACACCCGAGCTACACAGCTCAGTCAGGGCCCTGCACATTGGGGCGACAGCCTCTGTACCCCACCATCGCCCCTGTTAGAAGCAAGGAAACTGCAAAGCAACATTAGAACCATAGCACCCGCTTTCATTCACGTTAAGGTAAAGATTCTGTCTCCATCAGGCTGAGTGCTGGAGGGGGATTGATGAGATGGAGGACGGACTGCGCTGCTGCTCCATAGAAAAGCAGGCTCGGACCAGTGTGAGAACAGCCGGCCCCACTGCTGTGTGAGGGGCCCTGTGTGGCTCTTCCACCTTTCTCACTAGGACCTCCCTTCCCAAGATGCAGTTGGATTTGAAGGAGAACCCTCTGCCGTACACGTCACATGTTGCCACCCTCGACCTAATTCTAACGCGCGCAGTCTGCCCTCGGTCCGCCAGCGCCTGGCCGGGCAGGGGTCCTGGCATTCCAGTGCGGTGTCGGCTCCTGTCCTCTCCACTCTGCCTCCGAGAACAGAAACGGTTTCACAGCGGCCTGGCCAGGCAGCAGCCAGTTCTGTCTCCGGGTTACTTCCCCGCGCCCACGTGAAGCGTGAAATGCAGCGCAGTGTGTGGTTCCGCCTTCCCAATAAAGGTTTGTGAGCTGGTCCGGCGTGTCCGTCCGTCTGTGCGGGTGTTTCTGAGCGAGCCCGGGGGGGGGGGGGGGGGGGGGGGGCGCAGGCGCGTTCGGATCCGTCACTTCCCGCGGCCTCGTTGCGTGTGCAGAGCTGTGGGAGAGGAGGCCTGCAGCACGGCCGCAGCGACTGCCGTCGGAAGTGAGGCCGTGTGCACCGCTCGCTAGGCCTCGGAAGGGGTGCACTCGGGGCGGGGGCTTAGGACGTTCGGGACTGGGCAGCCTTCGCCGCTCTCCCCCCAGAACATTCCACCCCGGAGAGAAACGGTTAGCATGCGCGCTCTGGCCCTGCCTCCGGTGTAGTCATCCGGTGTCTGTCCCCGGCGTGGCCGGCTTTACCTGGTGGTATGAAATGGGACTTGTTTCTTAGGTCCTCATCTAAGGATGTTTCCCATTAGTCTGTAGAGAGAGGGAGGGAGAGAGGAGAGAGGAGCACCGGTGTGACTGCCTTCCGCACTAGTCCCAGCGGACGGGGGACGAACCTGGGACCCATCCGTCCACGGCTGGCGCGCTGACCACCGTGAAAGTGGCCGGGGCTCCAATGGGGTTCTAACCTCGTCCGCGTCCAGGGCTCATCCCTGAGCGCACAGTCCTGCCTTTGTACTGCCAGGCCACGCTCCTGGCACAGGCACGCACACGCCTGCTCACCACTCGGCGCCGGTGGACACGGGTTTCCCACTGGATCACGCTGTGAACTTCACAGGGTTTTGTGTGGGCGCCTGTCCAGTTCCGGGTAGATCCTGAGGAGTGAAGTGACTGTTCCCCCGGTAACCGTCTAACCCTTTGCCAGACTTCCAGAAGGCTGTCCCACCGGATGATCCTACCAGCGGCGGCGGAGAGAATTCCTTTTCCTCACCTGCCCGCGCAGACCCGCCGTGGACAGCCTTCGCGGTGGGGGAGGGGCCGGGGTCTGCATCCGCCTGGTGATGAATGACGCGCCGCGCCCACACGCCACGCGTGTACCAGCCACCCGGCGTCTCCGTGTCCCCTCGCTCCGCCGCGGGTGCTGTGTTGTGTCTGGCCTTCCCTGCGTGGGCACCGCCTGGCTGGCATGCCCTCGGGCCGGGTGGAGACCTGAACGGGGCTGAGGACGCTGTCAGGGCTGGCGTGGAACGCTCCTGCGAGGCCCTCGCCCGCCGGCCAGGTCAGCAGCCGCTGCAGTGAGACACCGAGAACCCTGCCCGGCACCTGCCCGGCAGCCCTGCAGTCCAGGTCGCGTGAGAGAATCGGTGGCCCCGCCACGGGGAGAACAACCGTGGACTGGCGTGCAGTGCTGAGTATCGTCTGCCACCTTTTTGTTTATTTTATTTTTTTTTTTAATAAATTTGGAATTCTTTATATATTTTATTGATTTTTTTCAGAGAGGAAGGGAGAGAGAGAGAGAGCTAGAAACATTGATGAGAGAGAAACATCGACCAGCTGCCTCTTGCACACCCCCTACTGGGGATGTGCCCGCAACTAAGGTACATGCTGTTGGCCGGAATCGAACCCGGGACCCTTCAGTCCGCAGACCGATGCTCTATCCACTGAGCCACATTGGTTTCGGCTGCCACCTTTTTAAATGTTGTTAGCTGTTAGTCCTCACCCGAGGAGATTTTTCCTGTTGGTTTTTACAGAGAATGGAAGGGGAAGGGAGAAAGACACATCGATTGGTTGCCTCCTGCACACACCCTGACTGGGGCCGGGGGTCAAGCCTGCAACCCAGGTACCCTGCCCTTGACCAGAACAACCCACAGCCCTTCAGTCTGTGGGCCAACACTACCCACTGAACCACACTGGCCAGAGCTGTATATATTTCCTAATTTTCATCACCATTCTTATCATGTTTATATATATATATTTGGTTTCAGAGGGAGAGAGAGAGAAACATCAATGATGAGAGAGAATCATTGATTGTTTGCTTCCTGCACATCCCTGGGGATTGAGCCCACAACCCAGGCATGTGCCCTTGGCCGGAATCGAACCTGGGACCTTTCAGTCCGCAGGCTGACGCTCTATCCACCGAGCCAAACTGGCTAGCGCAGCATCTGTTTGATTTGCAAATATTTCTCCCATTCTGTGGGTCTTAAAGCACACACGTTTTTAAAATTGTTGAGATCTAATGTGTCGGTTTTATTTCTTTTGCTCCTTGTGCTTTTGGCACCACAGTAAGCACTTTCCCCAAACGCTGTGGCCGGACCAGCCCCGTGTCACTGGAGTAGCTTTCCACCAGCGGTGCTTCCCCGGGAGCTCAGCCTGTCCCCGGGGAGGGGCCGGGCCCTGAGCCCAGGCGGCTGGCGCCACAGGAAGCTCCTTAGGGTGTGCATCGTTATGCTTGCCTGTGAAGAGCCACAAAACCATCGCTAATGTCCAGGATGTCGGGATTTACAAACCAGAGGATATGGTTCATGTCCAATCCTGTTCAGCTGCCCATCAGGTTCTGTCCCAGGTGCTGATCACACCCAGCCCGTGTTTGTGTTTGTGTTTGTGTTTGTGAGACAGCCACGCCGGTGACCGGCCTCCACCTCCGCAGCAGCCGCCGAGGAGTGGCCAGCCCGGCAGCTGAGTGCGCCGTGTTCCCGCGTCACCGCCCCGCCCAGCCAGCGCCCCGGCTCACAGGCAAGGGTGCGGCCAGAAGCTTCCAGAGCAGCCACGGGCCAGGAGGCGGGGGAGAAAGGGGCCCAGGTCAGGTCCAACCCCGAGGCCCACCCTCGTGGAGGACATGCCCCCCGGCCCGCCAGCAGCCCCGGGAGAGCTGCTCCTCCGCTTCCAGCACGAGGCCCGGGAGCTCCGAGGCCGGGTGCCCGTCGGCCACCCTGGACCCCGTCGCCGGCCCAGCTCACCGGACCTCACCTCAGTGCCCGCGTTTCCACGAAAAGCAAGCACGTCACATTCACAGGCTAACCCAGGCCGAGTGAAGGAGGCGCGGCCTGTGGTCCCAGAGTTTGACTTGCTTGATGCAGAGGCCTTGCCTTGGAAGGGGCACGTCTTGGGTGTTTGAGAGACATCCATTGTCAGCAGGGGTCGGGGCTTCTTTCCCATGGCCATCTTTATGTACATGCTGAGTGGCCAGATTATCGTCTCTCTACACATAATATGGCCACTCTGTGTGTGTGTGTGTGTGTGTATATATACTAGAGGTATTAGAGGCCCAGTGCATGAATTTGTGCTCCTGGCCAGCAGGAGGGGACATGGATGGTTGTCCGGCCTGTCTGCTGGTAGAACTCCTGATCAAGGGGACATTTTGCATATTAGCCTTTTATTATGTAGGATGTTCACTGAGTGGCCAGATTATTATGCATTCAGAGATCATCATCATCTGGCCACTTAGTGTGTGTGTATGTGTGTGTGTAGTATTTTTAACTATTTCAGAGAGGAAGAGAGAGGGAGAGAAACATCAGTGAGAGAGGACCATTGATCAGCTGCCTCCTGCACACCCCCCACTGGGGATCAAGCCCACAACCTGGGCCTGTTCCCTGACTGGGAATCGATCCGTGACCTCCTGGTTCATGGGTCCACCCTCAACCACTGAGCCTCGCTGGCCGGGCCCCACTGCCATCTGAGCAGCAGGAATGTTGGGAGGCTGTTCGAGGGGCCCTTCCTGACGAAGGTGGGGCAGCAGCGACCTGAGGCCACCTCTGGGACAGGTCAGCCGTTCAGTACCTCCCTTTCCTTCCCTGCACCCAGGGCGGAGTCACCGCTCTCAGAGCCGTCACGGCCCAGATCACCACCAGGCTGCACACACAGCGAGAACGTACCGGGAAGGATGGCTTCACCCCGAAAACCTGCCCGGCCAGTAAGGCAGCCGGCAAGCCGAGCGAAGCGGGGCCTCCTGTCGCACACATGTGCACGCCCACGCTCCCCGCCCACCGCAGTGCAGTCTGGGCTCTATCATTGCGCCCGTGCATGGCTAGTTAGCCCACACCGCCCGTCTCAGCGAGAGGCACGGGGCCAGCATCGCTTAGGAGCTGTGTCCAGGTCTCATGGCAAAGCTGAACACCGTGCGAGTGTTTGCTCTTCAGTGAAACCCTGCCACGCCCCGGCCAGGGAGCTCAGTGCCGATACACCACGGTTGCAGGTTCGATCCCCGGTCAGGGCAGACAAGAATCAGTTGAGTGTGTAATTAAGGGGAATAGTAAGTCAAAGTTCCTCTCTCCCTCTTCCTTCCTCTCTCTAAAATCAATGAAGAGGAAACGAAATTACAATAAGTGAATAAGTGACTGCTGCTGGGAATCCATTGGTGCTTGGACATCTTTTCATCTGGGAACTCCCTTCCTCGTAGGGATGGGATGGCTGCGCACAAGATCCGCAGGAGAACGTTCGCGGAGAGGAGCGGCGACCGTGAGGAAGGAGCTGCTACCTGGACACACACCCCGTTCCTTCTCGTCGTGTCCCCTGATGCCGGTACGTAGCTGGCACCGTGCTGTGACGTGCTTTGGCATGTGAAACCACGCATCCGCGTGCTGCGCGTTTAAGACACGCCTGCCTCGAGGTGCTGAGAGCAGGCACACCGGGTAAAAAATAACCATGTCCCTGCGTTCAAGGTTTGTGGTTGTTTAACTGTTTTCATGAGGAGCCCTGGCTGGTGTGGCTCAGTGGATAGAGCATCAGCCTGGGGACTGAAAGGTCCCGGGTTTGATTCCGGACAAGGGGATGTACCTTGGTTACATCCCCAGTGGAGGTGTGCAGGAGGCAGCTGATCGATGATTCTCTCTCATCGATGTTTAACTCTCTATCCCTGCCCCTTCCTCTCTGTAAAAAAAAAAAGATAAAATATATTAAATGTTATGATGAAAATATACGCAAAAGTCAAATAACAGACGAACCTCTACGTGCCCCTGGCCTCGGCCTCTGGAGGAGACGCTCTCTGTGCCACAAACACGCTGCAAACACGGAGTGTGAAACCTCAACAAGGACAGGGACGCCGGGGACCGTTTTGGACACCAAGTGTTTTATTGTGAAATTCCCAGCAGAGCGCTCATCCTCAGTGCCTTCTCGGAGCCGCCTGTAGGAATCCAAATGGGAACCTGGGCAGACAGGCCTGCCGCCCCACCAGCACACACATCCACAACCCTGGGCCCCACTGGCGGGTCTAAATGCACAAACCCTCTCGGGTGTGTTTATGGTGACCCCAAGGGGCCGATGTCTCCCTCCGACGGTGCCCAGACACGGGAACGGAGGCTGTGGGCGGGGCTCTCGCGTGGCCAGCGCCCCCCGCTGGGCCTGCAGTCCCCGTGGATGCAGCCAACACTGCGAGAACTCCGGGGTTACTTAGCATCCGCAGAGACATTTATAAAAACACTGCTGGACTTGTTAGGACTACAAATACCCACCCACCCTCCGCCCATGAAAAAAGCAGTTGTTACAAAAATACAAAAAATAGACTCCCTCTGCTCTGCTCAGCGCCGCGGGCGCATCCCGCCGACGGACCCCGCCAGGGCCCGCCCGGCACCAGGGCCCGTCTCCTAAGGACGGCGCAGTCCCAGATCCGGCCCCTCGAGGCCGCGGCTGCCTCTCTCTCGGGGACGGGGCCGCCGGCCGGGGGGCCGCTGGGAGTTCGCGGGCGCACCCCGTCGGAAACTGGAGCCGGGAGGCTGCTTTCCCAGCTCACTGCTTCTCAGCCCAGCTGCTTCCTCTCCACCTGGGGACTCGCTGGGCCCCAGACCCCCGTGCTGGCCTTGGGCTCCCTGACTGCCCGCTGGGGGGGGCACACCTGCTCCCGCTCTCCGGAGGGCGGCGGGGCCCGGCCGGTGTGCTAAGCCAGGGCGCGGCGGCCAGGGGGGTGCCCACCCCGGCTGGGACGTGCAGAGGCTGCGGGAGCCTGGCGGTCTGGGAGGGCGGCAGCCAGCAGCAGGCGGAGGCCAACGCTGCTCGAAGGGAACCACGTGTGCGCACTTCCCATCGGCCGCACGTGGCCACCGCAGTGCCGCCGGGCGCCTCGGCCAGCTCATGGGCAGGAAACGGGCCGACGCGGTTGGCGCGGACTCGGCGGACACGGTGGGGAAGGTGACTGTCCCGTCCGCGGGGAGGCCCCTCGGGCTCCAGGACCGTCAGGGTCGCAATTCCTGCTCTCGCCAGCAGAGGGCGGTGTGTGCCACGGCTCCGCGGAGCCCTGGGCGAGGGCCTTTGTGGAAAAGCAGGACGGAGCCTCTGGCATCGCCAGGCAGACGCCCCACACACGACGGGCCCGGGTCCCCGCCAACCCGCCACCCCCAGAGCCTCGTGGGGGCAGAGTCCTTGCTGCCTGGGAGCTGGTCGCCCGGCTCACACCCCCTCGTCCCCTGCAGGACACGAGGAAAAGGACCCACCACCAGGGCCTGGCATCCATCCCCGGGGCCCCTGCTCGCCTGCAGCGAGACGCACCGTCTGCCTCCGGCCAGAAGGGGGCGCCCCGCGGGAGGCTGGGTTCTGCACCAAGGGTTTTATTTCACAGATCGCGTGGCGCCGGGATGCCCAGTCCGCTCCAGGGGAAGCCCTGCATTTCCAGCCTCTCGTCCCTCAGACAGCCTCTGACCCCGCCCGCTTTCCACCCTGACGGGCGGCAGCAGGTCCAGACGGCGCCCCCCACAGGCGGGCCACGTCCCCGCGACTTTGGTTGCATCAGAAACGAGAAGAAAAACAGGGCCTCTGGGACACCCCATTCACGTGGGCTGGGAGACGGGCTCCCACGCAAGGCACAAAGGATGGGGGCTGGACGGCGAGGAGGGACCGGGCCCCGCAGGCCGGAGGCAGGTCGCTCGGAGGGGCTCGGGGGCGTCCAGGAGGCGGCGGGGCCTCAGGCGAACTCCTCGAGGAACTGGACGTGGAAGTCCTTCACCCTCTGCAGCACCGTCTTCAGCTTCTCCACGGGCGGCAGGATGGTGATCCTGGGGGGGAGCAGGGTCAGCCCGGCCGGGGCGGGCAGCCCGGGAGCACGGGGCCGGGGAGCGGGGGGGCCAGGGGGTACCCTACGGGGCCGGGGGCTCGGGGGGACCGGGGGCTCTGGGGGGGCAGAGGGGCAGCCCAGGGAGGCGGCTGCACGCGTCTCGGTCCTTCGCCAGCCCCGCTGGGCGCCCGGGCCAGGCTCCTGCGAGAGCCGGGGGCGGTACCTGAAGTGGTAGGTGCCCTCCCGCTGCCCGAAGCCGCTGCCGGGCACCACGCAGATGCCCGTCTCCTCCAGCAGCCTCATGCAGTAGAACATGTCGGGCGCCATGCCGTGGGCCTGGGGGACAGCGGCCTCGGTCACACGCTTCACACAAGCAGCCCCCCAACCCCGCACACACAGCAGAACCAGTTCCTTCCCGGGGCCAGGCCCGCCCCCCGCCCCCCTCCCCCCTGCCCTCCCTCCCTCCCCCTCCCCCTCCCCCCTCCCTCCCCCCTCCCTCCGAGGACCCGCCGGACGCCGGTGTCCGTGGCTGGCGCAGGGGATGGGCCTGGGGGGGGTCTGAGGGTGGAAGCACTTGATCCTCCAAGCAGGGTCCGTGGAAACTGTTAGAAGCGGGTCTCGGACCCTCCGGGCTTCCTGAACCCCAAGTTCGCGGAGGGAAGCTCTGGGGCAGGTGGCCGGGAGAGGGGACGCGCGAGCCCTGCTCAGGCCCCAGCGCCACGGGCCCAGGTCGCCCGCCGCCATCAGCACGGCCAGCAGGGCTGGGCCTCGGGGTGGCCTGCACCCCCCGGGCCCATGGCCCGCAGGCCCGGGAGCCGGGGAGCCCCCCCCCCCGCCCCCAGCACCCACCTGCGCGGCCTCCACGGCCTTCGGGGGCAGGAGGAGGCGGGGGAAGGCGTACATGGCGCCCTGCAGCGGGTTGCAGCGGATGCCCGGGACCTGGTTGAGCAGGTCTTCCGTCAGCTTCGCCTTCTCGGCCAGGTTGCTCAGCACGGCCTCCTTCTCCTGCGGGACAGAGCGGTCAGCATGTCACCCCGACGGCCCCGCGGACGCCTCGAGGGCGAGCCCGCCTGCTGAGTCCCGCCGGGTGTGTCTGCTGTCGAAAGGGTCTGACCGCCCGGCCGGCCGGCGGGCGCCGCGGTCCGATGCCCGGTCAGGGGGCAGGCCGGGGTGCGGCTCCATCCCCAGTGCGGGGCGCGCAGGAGGCGGCCGGCCCACGATTCTCTCTCTCATCATGGATGTCTCTCTCCCCCTCTCCCTTCCTCTCCGACATCAATGAAAATAAGTATTTTTAAAAAGGGTCCGAATGGCCCGCGTTAAGCTGAGATGTCTGATGAGGCCAGAGGCAGGCCCGGGGCCTGGAATCAGTGCTGTTCCCCGCTCCCCTGGGAGTTCAGGAACACCCCCCTGGGGTGCCCAAGACACATGGCCTTCTCTCTGGGTGCCCCTCGGCGGGGCCCACGGGGGAGGGAGAGGAGGGAGGGCCGCACCCACCCCAACGCTCGCCCCGCCCCGCCCCGCCCCTCCGCCCCGCCTCCTGCGGTGCTCCCGCCCGGAGGGACCACACGAGCCCCCGGGAGCGCCCGGCCCGGCCTCACCCGGACGAACTGCGCGAAGGACTCCTCGCCGGGCCGCGGCGGGTTCACCACGATGTCCATGGCCGCCTGCCCCGACACGGGCGGGCACAGGCGCACGGACAGCAGCTTCACCAGCTGCCCTTTGATCTCGGGGTGCAGGTTGACCACCTCCATGTAGCCGCCCCGGTAGCCGCACCTGGGGGAGGGGGCGGAGGCGCGCTGAGTGCCGTCCGCCGGCCGGAAGCTTCCGGGGCGTCCCCACGCGGGACGCCCCGGCCCCCCACGCCCTCCGAACCCCTGGCGGACGCTCCCGCTGAGCCCGGACCGGGCGCCCCCCGCGAGCACACGGGGCGTCCCGCACGGCCTGGCCGCCAGGGACACCCCGCACCAGGCTGCCCCCGACCAGCTCCGGGCGTGCGGCCCGTCGGGCGTCTGGGCAGCAGCAGGGCCGGCCGGGGGCGGGCAGCGGAAGGCGGGGTGAGGGGACACCTACTCGCCCATGTAGCCCTTGGAGGTGGAGTGGAAGGAGGCGAGCTCCACGTTGCTGGAGTACTCGGGGCCCAGCTCCCACAGCACCTTCTTGAAGGAGTGGAAGGTGCAGTTGGCGGAGTACACGTTGTCCTGGTACACCTGCGGGCGGCGGGCGGGCGGGCGGCGGGCTGCTCACGGGGCCTTCTGGGAGCGGAGGCCGCCCGCACGAACCCCACCCGGCCTCCAGACCTTCCCACCGCACGACGGCGGCGAGGCGGGGCCGGCCCGGCAGTTTGGGATGGCTCAGGCCACAGTCTCAGAGCGAGGCCTCCCCCCTCCAACGGCCAAGAAGCTCGGCCAGCCTGGACGGCCCCGCCCCCACCCGCCCGCCCGCCCGCCCGGCCGCCCGCGGCCGCTGTACCTCGTCCGCCAGGAGGAACAGCTTCTCCTCCCACGCCAGGTGGATCACGTCCTCGATGCACTTCCTGCTCTGCACTTGGCCTGGGACCCACAGAACAGGCCGAGCTGTGAGTCCCAGGTAAGGAGCCCCAGGGACGCGGGCGCCGCCCCTCCCCGTGTGTGCCTGACGGGGTATCACACAGATAAACACGGAGTGGCCGGTTACTGCGGTCTCTGCACGCACAGTCACCTGGCCACTCCGTGTCTGTCCTAGAGAATAAAAGGCTAATATGCAAATTGTCCCCTCGACCAGGAGTTCAACCAGCAGGCAGGCCGGCCAACCGCCCATGTCCCCTCCCCCTGGCCAGGCTGGCTGGACCCCACCCATGCACGAATTCATGCACTGGGCCTCCAACACACACACACACACACACACACACACACACACTCCGAGTGGCCAGATTATTGTGTGCTCAGAGATCACCATCATCCGGCCACTCAGTGTGTGCGCACAGGCATTACTTGTATGTACACAGGTATCTGATGCAAACCAGTACGCCGATTAGTTACCCTTTTGTCACAAATAAAAACACCCATCCTCTCATCTATGCTAGAGCATCAAGAACACGTCTGAAACGGTACAGACGGAACCTCATGATGATCAGCTGGTACCTGGCCTTGAACTGTCTAGGCCCGCGGTCGGCAAACTCATCCGTCCACAGAGCCAGATTCCAACAGGACGATTGAAACTTCTTTTGAGAGCGAAATTTTTTAAACAGACTTCTTCTAACGCCACTTCTTCAACATAGACTCGCCCAGGCCAAGGGATTTTGTGGAAGAGCCGCACTCACGGGGCCAGAAGAGGCGCAGGTGACTCGCGAGCCGCAGTCTGCCGACCGCGGGACTAAGCACTGAGGCAGCTCCTGGGCTGAGGGACCAGCCAGGGTCCCACCAGGCAAGGCCGCCAGCCGCCTGGAAGCGAGCGCAGGGTTCTGGGATGCAGGGGGCGGTGGGGCAGCACCCCTGAGGCTCCAATCACAGCGGAGCGTCTGGGAGTGGGGCCAGTGGCTGGTTCCCTGGAGCCGCTGCTCAGAATGCAGATGCCCGCCAGGCTCCGGGGTGCAGCCTGGCCTGGCCTTGCTGAAAGGCTCCCTTGGTGACTCCGAGGTACCGCCAGGACGGAGGGCTGCTCCCAGAGCGCAGCTCCACGGCGCCCTCCTGGGCCCTGTCCCGGCTCCCCTCCTCCCAGGAGAGGGCGCCCTTGCTCACGGCACCCGGCGGCATCCTAATCGCACGGGGCCTGCGAAGCCAGCAGCCCGGAGACCAAACCGGGCGGGACTGTGCTTTTTGCTTTTTAAGAAAAATAAGCAAAATGAGGAATGGTTTTCAGCTGGTGCAGGCAGTTCCTGCTTTTGTTTTTATGTGGCATTTCCTGCTCGGGCCTCTCGGTCTGGCTCCTCCAAGAAACACAAAACACCCCCCCACACACACACACACACACACACACACACAGGGCTTTTCAGAACAACAGCCCGAGGCCCAGGATGAATGGCTGCGGCCTGGGACCCTGAGGAGGGGATTGCAAAAGCGAGGACAGGAGGGAGGAAAACTGGTCTGAGCGAGAGCACAGCCTGCCCAGGAGAAGAAGGCAAACTGCCCGTAAACGTTCACACTGCGAATCCCGACTGGACGGGGCTGGGAGGTGGACTGGGAAATACGATTGGGAAAGCAAGAGCAAAGGGGACTTACTGTATTTTTCGGACCATAAGACGCACTTTCCCCCCCCCCCCCCCCCGCAGAAGTGGGGGGAAAAAGTCCCTGCGTCTTATGGTCCAAATATAGCCTCCACATATACTTTAAAAAAAAAAGTTTTTTTTACTTGCCCGGCTCTGTGTGGTCTCTGTGTGCTTGCCCGGCTCTAAAATGGTTCTAAATGCTGCTGTTTACTTTACAGGGTTGATTACATGTGTTTATGACTGTGATGTTGGGTTTTAATGCACATAAAATATTTTAGGACACTATTTGTTTCAGAATCTTTTTTTCTTCATTCCCTTCTCTAAAAACTGGTGCGTCTTATGGTCCGAAAAATACGGTAACTGGCGGCGCCCAGACGCCTGTGCCCCAGCCCCGCCCCCGCCCCGCCCCGCCCGCCCCGCCCCGCCCCGCCCCGCCCCGCCCCGCAGGAAGCGGGAGCACACCTGTGGGGTTCCCGGGGTTGATGATGCACAGCACCTTGGGGTCGCAGTGCTCCTTGGCCTCCCGCACGGCCCGCCGCAGCTCCTGCACGTCCAGGGCCCAGCAGTTGTCCTCGTCCAGGTAGTAGTTGACCTGCACGGCGCCCAGCTCCGAGAGGACGGCCGAGTAGAGGGGGTACTGGGGGATGGGGATCAGCACCCCCGTCCGCGACTTGCCGCCCCCGGAAACCAGGATCTTCAGGATCGTCTGCGGGAGCAGGTGGCGCGGTATGGGCCCGGCCGCGGACGGCACCGGCGCCGGCACCGGCGCCGGAGGCCCCACCCGGCCGCCCAGGCCCGGGAGCCGCGCTACGACCCCAGGGGCGGGGCACCCCGCTTCCCGGCCTCACTGACGTCTGTGAAATGGGTCTGCGCGGGGCCGGTTCCCAGCACCGGCCGGCAGAGGAGAGCGGCCGGTGGCAGGAACGCGGGCGCCTCCCCCGGCCCCTGCAGCTGTGCGCTCGGGGGACACCCAGGCTGCCGCCCCGCGGGCTCCGGAGGGCGGACGAGGTGAGGCCCGCAGCCCCCGGGCCCAGCTCCCTCCCAGGCTGCCTGCGGCGGAGGCTCCGCGCGGCCCCCCCCCCCTCTGCCCCCCCCCCGGGCGCGGCCCCCCCTCCCCCTCTGCGCCCCCCACCCCCACCCCCGGGCGCGGCCCCCGGCCCTGCTGCCTGCCGCACCGTGATGCCGTCGCTGGCGCCGGTGGTCAGGTAGATGTTGTCGGGGTCGGCGGGCACCCCGCCGTCGCGCCGGGCGATGTAGGCGGCCACGTCCTCCCGGATGCAGTTCACGCCCTGGCTGGCGCTGTAGGAGCCTGAGAGACACCCAGCGACAGTGACCGCCAGTCGGCCACGTCCCACCAGCGCCTCACAGGACACGGCCCCCTCTCCCGAACCTCCCGGCCAGAGCACCCGCCCCCGCCCCCACCCACACCCGCACCCGAGGGCCCTCTCAGGACAGCCGGAGGGACAGCCCAGGGGCGCGGAGGGCGGGCAGAGGACAGAGGCCCGGGCCCTGAGCCCCTGCTGGGCAGTGCGAGCATCCCTGCCCCGCGTTCCGGAACAATCGGGCGTGCAGCCTACAAAAGCTCTGAAAACAACGGCGCCCCACCCCCCGGGGTCTACAGAGGGAAGCCGATCCCCCTTGCTGGGCAAGGAAAGAGCAAAACTAAACAGAAAAACCACCGGAGACACCGAGAGCAGAGGCCTCAAGGCCGGAGTCCCGGCTCCAGAGGAAGGGAGAGAGGAGGTCATTTTCACTTCACCTCCCGGGCCTGGCTCTGGGGGGCCTGGCTCTGGGGGGCCTGGCTCTGGGGGGGCCTGGCTCTGGGGGGACCTGGCTCTGGGGGGGCCTGGCTCTGGGGGGCCTGGCTCTGGGGGGCCTGGCTCTGGGGGGGCCTGGCTCTGGGGGGGCCTGGCTCTGAGGGGCCTGGCTCTGGGGGGCCTGGCTCTGGGGGGGCCTGGCTCTGGGGGGGGCCCGGCTCTGGGGGGCCTGGCTCTGGGGGGGCCCGGCTCTGGGGGGCCTGGCTCTGGGGGGGCCTGGCTCTGGGGGGCCTGGCTCTGGGGGGGCCCGGCTCTGGGGGGCCTGGCTCTGGGGGGGCCCGGCTCTGGGGGGCCTGGCTCTGGGGGGGCCTGGCTCTGGGGGGCCTGGCTCTGGGGGGGCCTGGCTCTGGGGGGGCCTGGCTCTGGGGGGGCCTGGCTCTGGGGGGCCTGGCTCTGGGGGGGCCTGGCTCTGGGGGGGCCCGGCTCTGGGGGGGCCCGGCTCTGGGGGGCCTGGCTCTGGGGGGGCCCGGCTCTGGGGGGCCTGGCTCTGGGGGGCCTGGCTCTGGGGGGCCTGGCTCTGGGGGGGCCTGGCTCTGGGGGGCCTGGCTCTGGGGGGTCTGGCTCTGGGGGCGGCAGGCAGGGCTGGGCTGGGCTGGGCAGGGCCTGGCTCCCAGCAGAGAGGCTCTCAGGCCAGGGATGGAACAGCGAGGGGGAGAGGGGGACTGTCAGACCCACAGAAGCTGCCCAAAGGGGGCGGGGCCTGTGCAGCACCATCCTTCCCTAAGGATGGACCTCAGCCCCAGGCCCAGCGGGTGAGCTGGGGCGGCGAGCAGGGGGCTGGAGCCTCCACTCCGCCTCCCTGGCCTCAGGTTCAACCCTCGGCTGACGGAGGGCCGTGCCCACGTGGGCTCCCAAGACCAACCCCAAATCCAGCCTCCAGCCTCCCGTCCACCACATGCCTGTGCTGGCAGAACCCCATTGTCCTCCGATCAGAAAGATCAGAAACTGTAAACAGCCGGGATGCTGCACCAGAGACGGTTTGTTTAGAGGAGACCATGGTGGCTCCAGCCGTTTCCTGACCACACAGTCTCCGAGGAAACCTTTACTAATATTTACTGACCTCTACCTCTGTCTGCCACCGGAACTGCCTGCCTAAGGGCTGGACGTGCTTCCAGAATGGAACACGAGGCTGGCAGGGCCTGGGCACCGGCGAAGCCCTCCCCTTGCTGGGCTCTCCGCCCGGCCCCCATTTCCAAATTACTATTTCCCGTCTCATCATTTGCCCGCTCCAGATCCCAAACCTCGAATCACGCGGGACGTGGCTTTTTACAAAAAGATGTACCCCATTGCCCTCACACCGGACCACCGAGGACCCAGCCACCCGCACGCTCACACCCGCGCACGACCATCGGCTCGCTCACTGCCCCCGCCCTCCGGGCCAGGTGCCCTCACCCAGGCTGTTCCCTCCGCAGGCCTGCAGGATCCGCCGGGCTCGCTTCTTGGCGTCTTCCGGGAAGCTGGGGCTGTCCAGCAGGTTGGGGTAGGTGCACAGCGCCATCACCTGGGAGACAGAGGCACAGGCTGGGCTCCTGCACACACACCCCCACCCCAGAGAGCCGGGGGGGGGCACCAACAAGCTCGTCAGGACCACTCCGAGGCCGTGGGCTCCGAGGGAGGGGTGCTCGGTGACCGGGGCCTCCCCAGAGGAATGGTGGGGACAAGGAGGCTCAAACTCAGCCACCCGGACCCCACCCTGAGGCACAGCCGCCCCGGAGCCGGTCCACCGGGAAACCCCCCACCCCTCATGGGTAAGGTGACCAGACGTCCCGCTTTTGGCGGGACAGCCCCGATTTTTAACCATTTGTGCCGAGGCCTTTTAAAGTCCCAACTTTTTTAAAACGCCTCGGGGCAAATGGTTAAAAATCGGGACTGTCTGGTCACCTTACCCATGGGCTGGGGAATTTCAGACGGTTTTGCAAGGGCCAGGGGCTGAGGGAGACAGCGAGCGAGCGAGCACTGGGATTGGGGTGCCTGCCTCGCCCTGAGGGGCTGGCCCGGCGGGGAGGGGGCAGAGGTGAGAGGTGAGAGAGAGGTGAGAGGGGACGGCCAGCCCGCCCTCCCAGGCCCCTCACCTGCCGGAGGAAGGTGATGGGCTGCTGGCCCATGGCCTGGGCGTCCCCGATGTTGGCTCGGATGACCTCAGTGAACGGCTTCTTGATGCCCTGAGCACACAGAGGGTGGCAGCTGGTTTCAGGCGCCTCTCGGACGCTGGATTCCCGAGGCCGCGCGAGGGTCCCACGGACAGAGACCGGCAGCGCCCTGCCAGCCTCACCCGGTGTCCGGCACCTGCCAAGCCTGGGACCCACCGGGTCCCACCGACCCATCCCCCAGCCCGTGAGGCAGAATTAGCATTTAAAAATATATGTACTATTGATTTTCCACAGAAAGGAAGGGAGAGGGATAGAGAGCTAGAAACATCGATGAGAGAGAAACATCAGCTGCCTCCTGCACAACCCTCACTGGGGATGTGCCCGCAACCAAGGCACATGCCCTTGACCGGAATCGAACCCGGGACCCTTCAGTCCGCAGACCAACGCTCTAACCACGGAGACACACCGGTACTGGCATAATTAGCATTAATCTCACTTTAAGACGTGGATGGAGACTTCAAAGGCTGCAGACACGGCCCCGAGGCCACACACACACACACACACACACACACACACACACACAGCGCTGGGCCTGCAGCCAGAGCCACAGCATTCTTACCCGCCCGCCCACCCGCTCCACCTCCCCGCCACCCCACCTCCCCGAAGGCCACAAGGACCGTCCTGTTCCAGGGCCCCGGGCCCAGCTGCAGCCACAGCCCTGGGCGGCCTCAGAGCCGTGTCTGAATGAGGGTCCTGGGCACACGGGGCCGAGCGAGGCCAAGGTCACAGGGAGTGGGGGGAGGGAGGCCCCCCAACCCCTGCCCCCGCCTCCCCCCGCCCCCAGGGCAGCTCGGCCTGGACAGCCCAGTCACCGCCCTCCCCGAAGAGCCGTCAGCAGGGGGCACTCAGGGTCACTCCCGCAGCCCTGGCTCTGCAGGAGGAGGAGGAGGGCTGATTTCACAGGAGGAGCACAGTGTTGGGAAGAAAAGGCCGGCGGAGAACACCAGGGCCGGCCAGAGCACAGAGCTCAGAGCGGAGGAGCCCGCCGGCCGCTCAGGACCCGAGAATCGAACCCTGCCCTCCTGGTTCCTAGGTCCACATGCAAGCACGGAGCCACGCCGGCCGGCAAAGCTGTCCCCTTTTCAGTCAGTAATATGCACCTGACGCAGAAAGCTGGGGGCTTATGGGATAAAGCAGCTGCCAGGCAAGTGTTCCGGCCCTCCTCCCCCAGAAATCCTCCAGGGGCTTCTGGAGGGGGGACCGTGAGGAGGGCACCCCAGAAATGACCTTCACAAGCAGGGCCTGGCCCGTCCCCAAAGGCCACGTTTCTGGGGGGAAAGAGGCCTCCTTACCCCCCCTTTCTGCAAGCCCTCGGGGCTGGCCAGCCCGGAGAGTGCCGGGGCATGGAGGAGGCAGTGTCCCCAGGGCCAGCGGGCGTGGCGCTGCCCCCGCTCCGGGACTGGGCCACGGGGACTGGGCCACGGCACTGGGCCACGGGGACTGGGTGAGAGGCGCCCGAAGACGGGCTGTGGGCGTGTGGCCTCAGGGCTCCTCTCGCAGGCGCAGGCGGGAGCCCAGAGGCTGGGGATGGGATGGCCGAGGCCACGGACACAGGGGCGGGCCTGACACATCCCTGGGCACAGGCCTGGGCTCCCAGCACGGCCCTCGGTCAGCGCCGAATCGCCCAGCCCCCAGGCCGGGCCCTGAACGCAGGTGATGCCCACGGCTGGCCGGCCCGTTCCCTCGGAGGAGCCACGCTCCGGCCGGGAGGCAGCGCAGCTGCGGGCGCCCCGCCAGCCCTGTGGGAGGATAATGCCTGGAGCCGGGCCCGGCCGGCCTGCGAGCTCCGCCAATCGCGGGCCTGGGAACACCGAGCACCTCCTTTCAAGGTCCCGGACCGCGATGGATGAGCTGGGGGCATGCCCAGCCAAGGACGCGGTTCTGGGAGGACTCTGCCCACCCCGCCTCCTGGGCCTTCGGTGAGTCCTACATCACAGATTTCTTTATTTTTTGTTAATCCTCCCCGGAGGGCATTTCCCTCTTGGCTTTTAGAGAGGGCGGGGGAGGGGGAGGGAGAAACACTGATGTGAGAGAGACATGTGCCCCAACTGGGACCAGGGACTGAGCCTGGAATTGAACCCAGGGCCCTTCAGTCCACAGGCCAAGGCTCTATCCACTGAGCCACACCGGCCGGCCAGGGCCGAGTTTCTCTCTTTTAAAGGAGCTGCTAACTGGAAAGGAAATGACCCATCGATTTCACCACCTGTGCCCTGCCCCCGGCTTCCAGGCACAGCCCGGGGCCTCCGTTACCTGCTCTCACCCTGATGTGGACAGCAGTGACCTCACAGCCTGATGTGGACAGCAGAGGCCACACTTCCCTCCAGCGAGGGGTGCTCGGCCCCAGCTGCTGACTTAAACCACTCCCGGCTCTCAGGGCCCAGCACCGAGCAGGAAGGACAGGGAGGGACAGGGCTGATGGGTCTGAGCCCGGCTCCCATCCCGCTCCCGCAGCTTTTAAAGTGAACACGCACCGGAGGCTGCCGGGCCAAGAGGAAGGAAGGAACAAAAGCCCCACACGGAGGGGCAGGAGAAGGCTCCCTCCCTGCAGGGCACGCCCCCGGCCCCCGCCCCCGCCCCGCCCTGGAGCGCTCCAGGCCCAGCTCCAGGCCCAGCACAGGAGCGGGAAGGACAGGACTCCAGGGGAGCCACCCCAAAGCCAAACACGAGCCCCATGGCCAGCGAGGCCGCTCCTGTTTGCAGAGCACCTGGAGACCGGACAGCGAGAGGCCTGGGCAGAAAAAGCCTGGAGGCTGGCTCACCCCAGGCCTCCCCCGGCCACACCCCTGCCCGTCCCGTCCAGAACCGAGGGGCCCACTTAGAACCAGTCCAGCTTTCACCACCGAGCTGGGCCAAGCCACCCACCTCCCCCCACCCCCCAAAAAAGGCGGGGAACCCAGGGCTGAGGCACCGCTGAAGCCGGCACAATGCAGAGACTGTCTCTGGGGCGAGGGGTGGGGGTGGGGGTGGGGGTGGGGGGAGGGGACGGGCTGTGCTGGCCGGCTGGCTCTCTCACCAGCACCAACAGCACAGGCGCCTGGGACCCAACAAAAGAGAGGGCACTGGACACCGCAGGAGGACAAAAAGGACGGCTCAGTTCACACAGAGGCAGGGCGTGGGGCGAGGGGCGTCTGTCCCAGACATCAGCCAAGGTGGCCAGACGTCTCGATTTTTTTTTTAAATATTTTTATTGATTTTTTACAGAGAGGAAGGGAGAGGGATAGAGTTAGAAACACCGATGAGAGAGAAACATCGATCAGCTGCCTCCTGCACACCTCCCACCGGGAATGTGCCCGCAACCAAGGTACATGCCCCTGACCGGAATCGAACCTGGGACCCTTCAGTCCCCAGGCCGACGCTCTATCCACTGAGTCACACCAGTTTTGGCAGATGTCCTGATTTTTAACAATTTGTCCCTCGATTTTTAACAATTTTGGAAATAATCGGGACTTTTTTTAAACGCAGTGGGGCGCGGGGACAAATGGTTGAAAATCGGGGCGTCCAGTCACCTTAATCATAGCGTGTTTCCGACTCAAGTGGCCAAGAAACGTCTACCTGCCACCATCGCGCCCCACCCCGCCGAGGGCCCTTCGGGGTCCCTCACCTTCACCCCCAAACCTCGCACGTGACAGCCCGAGCCCAGCTCACACGTCTCCGTCCCTCCCGTCTCCCTCTGCCCAGCGACTCTCCAACCAGCACCCCCTGCTCCCCACCTGCCCAGGCCCCACCTCCGCCAGGCGCCGCTCACAGCCCCTAGCTCACGTCTGCTCTGGCTGCTGAGAAGTCCCACCGCCCCCTAAGGACTGGGGAGGGGCTCAGGCCCCGGCACAGAGCAGCCAGCCCCAGCCGTGGGGAGGCAAAGGCAGAATCCCAGCCAGTCCTCGTGCTCCTCGGCGACACCCAGGCTGGCGTTTAGCGAAATGCAGAGATAACCCTGCCCCAGCCAGCTCTGGGAGCAGAGAAATCAGCTTCCAGGAAAGCGATAAGGAAAGCGATAAACTTGAACCAGGTAACCTCTGCTTTGTGATGACAGGGAGATGGTTATCACTCTGCTTGCCAGGTATCAGCCAGGGGCAGGGCAGGGCCCCACCCTGCCCCGCCAGCCCCGCCCGGCCGGCCACCTCGGGGCCAGAAATCAGACCGCCAGCCTCGGAGCCAGCTTCACACTTGGCCCCGCAGGGAGCCAGCGGGAGCCGCTGACGCCGGCCGGTCCTGCTCTCGGTTTTGAGTCAGCAGAACGGGGTGTCCCGAGCGAGGTGTCTGCAGGCCGGGAGCTCCTCCAGCCCCGAGGGGCCCCATCGGAATGAGGACCGAGTGCCACGGCCGTCACGGCCCCTGCCTGCCCTGGGACAGTGAGTGATCTGGGGCCTCTGAGAGCAAGATCCAGGCACCTCCCCGCCCCCACTCGGGGCCAGAACTCTCCTGTCCAACTCTCTAAGCTCTAACCCTGGCGCTCACCCTGTGCCATGCCCCTCCAGACGCCACTTCACGGTGGCACCTCCAGCCCCTGCCAGCCACCTGGCTGTCCCGGTGCAGAAAGCCCTCCTGATTCGCAGCTGTGAACTCTGCTGTGAACTCAGCCAGGATCCCACCAAGAAAGTCCCGACCAACGCCCGAGGGCCCATCCTGACTGCGCGGCCACTCACAGGGGCGGCTGTCCTCGGACAGAGAACCGACTGTGGCTGCAGATCAAGGTCCCAGAGGGGGCGGGTGTGTGTGTGTGTGTGTGTGTGTGTGCGCCCTGGACCTGGACCAGGCAGGGCCCCCTCCGGCCTGCTCTTGCCTGGGGCTCACTAGGGAAGGACCCCAAAGGTCTCAGACATGGAGAGCGCAGGCTTGGGGCACAAGCCGGACCCCTCCCCAGCGATCGCCTCCCCCCACCTCCACCCAGCACCCCATCGGGCCCTCCACTGACTCAGGCCCTGCACTCTGACCTCCCGTTGCTGCTGGTTGTCTCTTTATCTCCCCCCCCCCCCGCCCCCAAGGGTCCGGATTCCGGGCGAGGAAGGAAGGCAGCCCCCCAACTTGCAGCGCCAGGCACCCCGCGGCTCAACAAGTGACCCGAACCCCGGGAGGGCCGTGCTGTGCGGAGCACGGGCACTGGGGGTGAGAGGGTGGGAGGAAGGCAGGTCCTTTCGGGTCCAGCTGGACCGAAGCAGGAGCCGCCTCGGGGGGAGGAGGGGAGTGGGGCGCGCGGACCCGGCGGAGGACGGCGGCTCTGCGCCCCCATCGCGCCCGCCGGCCCCGCGCCCCCCGGCCCCGCGTCCCGCGCCCCAGCCCCGCGCCCCGGCCCCGCGCACGCTCACCCGCTGCAGCTCCAGCTCGATCTCGCCCGCCTTGAGCACGATGGGGCCCCGCACCGCGTACTCCACCGCCCTCACCCGCGGGTTCATGGACTCGGGCGTCAGGATGCGCTCGCGCGGGGCCCGCTCGGGCCGCCCCGGGAGCACCGCCGGGGCCTCGGCGGCCGCGCTGCTCCGGCCGCGGCGCCAGGGGCCCCGGGTCCCGGGGCAGCAGCCCCGCCGCACCCACGCCGCCGCCGCTCGCTGCATCGCGCTCCCGCGCAGGGACACCTTTGGCACAAAACGAAAAAGAAAAAGAATTAAAAACCACGCGGCTCACAGCCCACGGCCGGCACCCGGGCTCCCGCCCCCCAGCCCGGCCGGGCGACCGCCACCCGCCGGGCTCCGGGACCGGGCGCCCATCCCCCGGCGACCGGACCCCCCACGCGCGGCCGCGGGGCCGGAGCGCGGCGCCGTCGGGGCCGCGGAGGCCGTGCCCAGGGCGGGCCCGCACCGTGCGCGTCGCCGCCCGGCCGCCCCGCTAGCGCGCGAGCCTCCCGCCGCTCCCGGGCTCCGCCGTCCGCTCCCGCATCCCGGCGCCCGCGCCGCCCGGCCAGGTCCCTGCGCTCGCACACCCACAGCCGCGAGCCCGCCCCGGCCGCCCGCTGACCCCTGGGCTTTGTAGTTCCCCGGGGTATTTCTGGAGCCGGTGTGGGGACTGGGTGGACTACAAGTCCCATCGTGCCCCGCGCTGGCCTGCCTGGCGGGGCGGGGCGGGGAGGAGGCGGGCACCGGAGTCTGGCTCCGTCCCGGGCTGGGCGGGCGGGAGTCGGGGTCTGGCTCAGCCCCCGGGGAGGGGGGTTTAGCCGGGGCTCGGCACGTCTCAAACTTCTGTGAATGCAGAGCTGTTTGCGGATTCTCCCTGGAGGCGCGTCTCCCGCAAACTCCCCGCCACCCCGCCACCCCTGGAAGGAGGTGCAGCCTCCACCGGTTTCATCATCCAGGTGGCCGGCGGCGGGGAGGAGTCTGGGGCCGGACGGCCACCCTTTCCCCTTCCGAACGGGGAGCTCCGTGTGGGCAGCTCGGAGGATGCCCACAGCCTGGAAGCGGGTGGAAGGTGGGGGGTCCCGCACCTGGCGGAGCACGTGGTCGGGCTTCTTCTGGTCCCGCCGTCGGGGCTCTCCCCCACCTCCGGCCCCTGTGTATCTCCTCCCCGGCATCGGACATGATCCTGCTCAGTCACTGTTCTCTGGTTTACGGTCCTCCTCGGTGGGAGCTCGGGAACGGCTGGGGCAGCGCGTGTCCTGCATGACCGCCCCTCTGAGCGCTCCCAGCAGCCGCTCTACACGTTGCTGGAGAATGAATGAATGCTTAACACAGGATGGGTTATGTTTACATTGACTTCAGAGAGGAAGGAAGAGAGAGAGAGAGGGAAACATCAATGATGAGACTCATTGATCTGTTGATTGGCTGCCTCCTGCACGCTCCACCCTGGGGATCTGAGCTGGAAATTTTTTTTTTTCTCCTTTTAAATACATTTTATTGATTTTTTACAGAGAGGAAGGGAGAGGGATAGAGTTTGAAACATTGATGAAAGAGAAACATCGATCAGCTGCCACCTGCACACCCTCTACTGGTGATGTGCCCGCAACCAAGATACATGTCCTTGACCGGAATCGAACCTGGAACCCCTCAGTCCGCAGGCTGACACTCCATTCACCGAGCCAAACCGGCCAGGGCATCCGCTCTGGAAATTCTGGGCCTACACCAGCTCCTCCCCAGCCTCTGTCTCTGAGGCCAGGCTCCCGGTGACTCCCTGGGAGCTTAGCTTTCCTAAGATTCCTGCCTCCCACGTCCTGTTCTCACCTGCTCTGCCCACTTAGGGAGCTGCACTTCCAGACACTCCCCACCCCCCACCTCCACCCCAAACACGTAACCTTGACCTGCATACGAGCAAAGCGCAGGCCCTCCCTGCTCACCGAGGGTCAGTGCGCGGCCGCTGCTGTACCCCCACCCACCGCCCCACCGGCCAGGCCCGCGCTGGTTAATGTGCAGGGGCTGGAAGCGCTGTCTCAGCAGGCAGGGGGGTCAGGAGCCCGGAGGGGGTGGGAGACGGGCATCGTCAGGGCGGTGCCGGGAGAGCTGGGGGCTGGGGAGGACGTGAGCCTCACCCGTGTGACTGTCTCAGGAAGGAGCACATTCGTCAATTATTCACATCATCAAAAATGGACTTTACAACACACAGTGCGGGCGGAATGGCAGGTCCTGCCGCTGGGTGACCTTAGTGGGGAGAGCGTTCCTTGCCCGGGGCCGGGAGCCCTCAGAGGACGCGCTCCAGAGAGCCGAGCGGGCGCCTGCCCTGTTTCTTTCTTTTTTTTCTTTTTAATATTTTATTGATTTTTTTACAGAGAAAAAGGGAAAAGGAAAGAGAGTTAGAAACATCGATGAGAGAGAAACATCGACCAGCTGCCTCCAGCACACCTCCTACTGGGGATGTGCCTGCAACCAAGAACATGCCCTTGACCGGAATTGAACCTGGGACCTTTCAGTCCACAGGCCGACGCTCCATCCACTGAGTCACACTGGTCAGGGCCGCACCCTGATTTCTTTTCTTTTCTTTTCTTTTTTTTTTTTCCCCCGCACCCTAATTTCTTGATGAACCCTTTCTAGGCCTCTCCACCGCCAGGCCTGCCGTGACCTGGGGGAGGGCAGGGGCGGTGGGCAGAGACGGGATTGAACTTCCTCTATAATGCGTATCGCCGCCGTCTTCAAGAACCCCAGGTCCCAAGCGGGGTGACACACAGGGGCCCGGGGAACAGGAACGGTGTGTGGGCCAGGCCTCCCCTTCACACCCCGAGCGCTGAGTCCCCCTGGCCCCGGCTCGGCCTGGCACCCAAGGGCCCCTGGCCCCTCTGAGGGGCAGTGGCAGCACCTGGACTGATGGCCCGCGGAGCCGGCACAGTTCATTCCGCCCTGACAGGTCACAGAGACCTGCCCCGCTGAGGTAACTGCCGTCCCTCTATTCCCTTTGTGTGCTCGAGTCCTCGCGGGCGCCCAGCGAGGCCTGCCCGCGGGCTGCGCTCTCCCTTCTAACGGAAACCCGTGGGCCCGGCCGGAGCTCCGGGTAGTCGGTTGGCAGGCCTGTGTGCCAGTACGCCAGGGTGGTGGCTCCATCTGCGGTCAGGGCACAGACAGGACTCCCGATGAACGCATAAACAAGTGGAACAACGAGTGGATGTTTCTCTCCCTAAAAGAAAAAGGAAAAGGAAAACCCATTGATCGCAATGACCGCCTCCCCTCAGGCATGCGCACATTGACTGCAGGCCTACTGTGCGGCAGCCGCCTGCCAGGCGCTGGGGGAATCCCACAGCCAGGCCCTGGCCTTTAAAGCAGTGCTTTGTCCAAAAAACTCTCCTTGGACACCAGCCCCTTTCCTCCCTCCCTCCCTCTCTCCCTTCTTTCCTTCCTTCCTTTCTTCTTTGTAAATATGTTTTTATTAATTTCAGAGAGGAAGGGAGAGGGAGAGAGAGAGAGAAACATCAATGATGAGAGGAACTTCAGTCATGATCAGCTGCCTCCTGCACGCCCCATGCTGGGGATCGAGCCACTCCCCAGCCACGTGCCCTAACCCCCGAATCGAACCCGGATCTCCTGGTTCATAGGTCCAGGCCCAACCACTGAGCCACACCAGCCAGGCTTTTTCTTTCAAAGAAAGGCTCTGGCTAACCAAACGCCCCCGTTTCTGCATGGAGACCCCTGTTCTGGAGGGTTAATGCCGAGGGACTCCGCCATCAGGCCTCCACCCCCTGCCCCACCCCTCCTGCTCCCCCCCAACACACAGGCTACGCTGCATTCCCTTGCTTTTCACCTTATTTGTGAGGGCCTAGTCCTCCTCCTCCCCCCCTCCCCTCCTCCTCCTCCATCTCCTCCTCCTCCTTCCCCTTTTCCTCCTCCTCCTCCCCCTCCCTCCCCCTCCTCCTCCTCCTCCCCCCTCCTCCTCCTTCTCCTTTCTTCTCCCTCTCCTCCTCCCCCCCTCCTCCTCCTCCTCTTCCTCCTCCTTCTCCTCCTCCTCCTCTCTTCCTCCCCTCCCCTTTCCCCTTCCTCCTCTTCCTCCCCCCTCCCCCCTCCTTCTCCTCCTCCTCCTCCTCCCCCCTCCTCCCCTCCCCTCCCCGCTCCTCCTCCTCCTCCTCTTCCCCTTCCCCCTTCCTCCTCTTCCTCCCCCCTCCCCCCTCCTTCTCCTCCTCCTCCTCCTCCCCCCTCCTCCCCTCCCCTCCCCGCTCTTCCTCATCCTCTTCCCCTCCTCCTCTCCTCCACTTCCTCCTCCCCCCCCCCCACCTGGCTAGTGTCTTTCCAATGCTTTGCACTTTGGTCCGGGTCAGGGCAGCTCCCCTGGATCCTGTGACTCAGCGGTTTCTCCCAGGCTCCTTCCCCCCTGAGGGCTGCTCTCGGAGGAAGCACTGCGGTGGCCGTGGCTGTGGCGGCCCAGCCGGTCCCCCAGGCGGGGCCGGGCAGGGGCCATGTCTGCTTGGACTCACGCCGGAGTCTAACAGGTTAGCGGGAGGGCCGAGTGGACCCGTGCTTACTGAGCACCCACTGTGTACGTGCTCACTGAGCGCCCACTGTGTACGGACCCATCCCGGCCGAGGCTCACCAGGCCTGCGTGTGCTTAGGGATGTCATCTCCTGCGGATTCTCAACCTTCTCCATCTCGTCGCACAAAAATGAATTCCTAAAATTCTGTGGCACTCCACAAGTGTATTGTATTGTTGCCGATCTGGCAACAACAATAGGTGCAATTTTAATTCATTCACACCAGGCGGCTATTATTGTGTTGGCAGTGGTCATTTTTTATTTCATTTTATTTATTTTTTGTTGTCATTGTCTAACTTGACAATCCAAGAGGGAAAAAGGTTAGTGCCCCTGACTACAGAGTCAGGTGTTACATGTTTTAAATATATTTTATTGATTTTTTACAGAGAGGAAAGGAGAGGGATAGAGAGCTAGAAACATCGATGAGAGAGAAACACCGACCAGCTGCCCCCTGCACACCCCCTACCGGGGAGGTGCCCGCAACCAGTGTACATGCCCTTGACCAGAATCAAACCCGGGACCCCTCAGTCCGCAGGCCGACGCTCTCTCCACTGAGCCAAACCGGTTTTGGCAGGTGTTGCACGTTTTAGAACTTCTTGTGGGACACCAGGGGAAAGATACCCACCAGTTTAACAATCACACGTGTGACTATGCAATCTTTTTCTTTTTTTAATATATATTTTTATTGATTTCAGAGAGGAAGGGAGAGGAGAGAGAGAGACACCAATGATGAGAGAGAATCATGGACCGGCTGCCTCCTGCACACCCCCCACTGGGGATGGACCCAGCACCCGGACCTGTGCCCCAACCGGGGAATCAACCTGTGACCTCCTGGCTCCTAGGTCGAAGCTCACACTGAGGCACGGCTCCAGGCTTGCTGGGCAACCCTGACCTGACCCCGGCTTTGGAGAAGAGGATGTCAGGGGCGGTGGTGGGCCCAGCGAACCGGGGAGCAGCGCTGTTACCTGGTAGGCGAGTCCACACAGACCCCGGGGTAAGGCCGGGGCTGAAACCTCACCCCGCAAGCAGAGCCCAGGAAGGACGCAGACAGCCAGCCTCCCCACCCCCCGCCGGTAATTAATAGGGTTTATTAAGGGAAACTTGCATGTCTTGGGCAAGAGCACGATGAAATGGATCCCCATGCACTTGGCAGGAGCCAAGGAAGTCTAAGGGGTAGAGGGTGGGGGAGTCCTCCCGGGGCGGGGACGGGAGTGCCACCAGGGGCAGGCAGTTCCTCCACGGGCTTGGCCTGGTCGGCAGCAGCCGGTGCCAGAGCCAGCACCCCGCTCAGTGGCAAGAGGCGAGGGAGGGGGTGCTGATTCACCTCAGAGAGAATGTCAGCCGGGATCAGGATCGGCCGCCTGTGACGGGCTTCCAGAGGGCAACCTCTGCCCCCGCCGGCCAGCTCGCCAGAGGCGGCTGAGCCAGGCACAGCCGCTCCCCGACAGGAAGTCCCGGGTGTGCCTGGACAGGGGACAGGGAGTGAGCGTGCTGGGGCGGCTCGCCCTGGGTCCCTCCCTCGGGTGACAGGACCCTGGTGATTTTTCTCGGAAGCCACGCCTGCCTCCCTCGTTCTCATCCTGACCTCTGCCTCCGTCTAGCCAAACTGGATAGGCCAGTGGTCGGCACACTCATGAGTCCACAGAGCCAAACAGCAACAGGACAACGATGGACATTTCTTTGGAGAAACGTAAACTCTATAGGTAGGTACATGGTTGTATAATTGTGTCGAAGATTACACACTACATATGGCCCCTAAGGCTATTGGCTAAAACAAATTTCTCTCATCTTTCTATTTGGCTGAAGCTCCTTGTCACAGGGCTTTGGTTACTTACAACTAAAAGTGCCTTTCTTAAGACAACGGTTTCACCTCCTGTCCCTCACTGGCTAAATCCAAAGGCAGCGAGGACACCGGTGAGAGCCATTGTGGGCCTTCTCCTTCTGAGAGTACACCTGTGCCATTCTCGCCCCCCACCCCTTACCCCTCAGGCACGTATCCCCAAGGACCCCATGCGATTGCCACCAGGGGAGCAGTGGGCAGCAGCAGCAGCTTGTCCCAGGCTCACCCCCGAATCCGTCTCCAAGGCCCCCTGTTCTCTGACTTCCCGGCCTGGGCTCTCCAGTGGCTCCTCCTAGGCCCGTGGTCAGCAAACCGCAGCTCGAGAGCCGCATGGGGCTTTTTGGCCCCTTGAGGGTGGCTCTTCCACAAAACACCACGGCCCGGGCGAGTCTATGTTGAAGAAGTGGCGTTAGAAGACGTTTAAGTTTAAAAAATGTGGCTCTCTGAAGACATGTCAATCCTGGTCCTGTTGATATCTGGCTCTGTGGACTGACGAGTTTACTAACCACTGTCCTATGCCTTCCTGTGTCACTACCTAAGTATATGTTTGCTGTGGTCAATACATTCTTGCTTGCTTTTCTACACACACACACACACACACAAAAAAAGCTGTTGTGGAAGTCGGTTATTTAGCGAGGGGGGTGGATATAGTCCCTGCACCGGGAGGGTTCCTCCTGAGCCTCAGACTCTGAGCCTCTTCCCCAGGGACCCAGGCCCTGGGGTGTGCCAGGGTGCCTGGCAACAGGTACCCGAGGGTGGGCCAGTGCAGGGAGGTACACACAGGAGCACTGGTGGCCCTGGCGGGGCAGGGAGGCCCGGGGTCCCAGGCTCCGTGAGGAGGAATTGGAGGAGCGGAGGGCAGGGAGGAGGCTGCCCGAGGTGGGAGTGGGGACCTGGCAGGGAGCGGGCTGCACTAGACATGAAATCTGAACCGCAGGGCCAGGCGGGCGGGGGCTGGGAATGGCTAGCCTGCCACCTAGCGCCGGCTGTCACCGTTTGCACGTTGTTTACGGCCGCTTCCAGCGGGAAGGCCTCCTGAGGGCCTGTCAGAGGGAGGAAGCCACGGCCTTTGTCTTCACAGCAGGAGAAACCTCCCCATCAGACTTCCTCTATCATTCCTACCTCATGATTACGTTTTAAAATATACCTTTAAAAATATATTTTTATTGATTTCAGAGAGGAAGGGAGAGGGAAAGGGAGAGAAACATCAGTGGTGAGAGAGAATCATGGATCAGCTGCCTCCTGCGCGCCCCGCACTGGGGATCGAGCCTGCAACCCGGGCCTGTGCCCCTGGCTGGAATCGAACCTGGGACCCTTCCATCCCCAGGCCAATGCTCTATTCACTGAACAAACCAGCAAGGACTAACAAGTATATTTATTGATTTCAGAGAGAGAGAGAGAGAGAGAGAGAGAGAAGTGAGAGAGAGAGAGAAACATCAATGATGAGAATCATGGATCAGCTGCCTTCCACTTGCTCTTACGGGGGGATCAAGCCCACAATCTGGGCAGGTGCCCTGACCGGGAATGAACCGAGATTGGCTGAGCTTCCTGCTGCTGCTCCTCCTTTCCTCTCCCCACCAAAAACGGACCCTTTGAAAGGGCTGTTGGAAAAAATAAAAAAATAAAATAAAATAAAGAGCTGTCGGTGGAGACGCGATGTTCTGAATGTTCACATGATGGGAGGGAGGCGGGCTGGCACACTCCGTGTCCCTGAGGAAGCCCACGTCCTAATTTCCGGGAGCTCTCGCAGCGGCTGTGAAGAGCCAGCCTGCTCACTGAGCACACAATACCTGCCATTACCGCCGCCGCCGCCTGCTCTGATTGCTCTTTGTGAGCCTGCCAGAGCCCGTCTCCTCCAGCCCCTTCTGTTCTTCCTTTCCTTCTGTCCCTGACCTCTGACCCTGCTCAGCTTTCTCAGTGGCTGCCACTCTCCTTGCAGGGCCCTCCCCAGCATGCCTGCTATTACAGACGACCTGCCTGGTCTAATTGCTTATTGACCAGAATTAGCCACTGCTTCCTGTGGGCACCTGTGGTGGCCGGGGGCCAGGATGACCCCCGGGACCCCTGCTTCCCGGAATGTGTGCCCCGATTTAGTCCCTTCCACGCGAAGGGAGCTGGCCTGGGCGAGCCATGCGGTACTACAGAGATGAGTGTACAGAGCGGAAGGCAGGCCATCAAAGACACTGCGGATTCTTGCTTGTTTTCTCTCGGGTCACCGATCTGTTGAAGGCCAGCTGCCATGTCCTAAGGCCACCGGAGCCACCCTATGGAGAGGCCCCGTGGGGAGGGGCTGAGCTGAGGCCTCTTGCCAGCAGCCAGAGTCATGGTTTTGACAGATGTCTGCAGATTCTTCAAGACACCCTCCTTCGGGAGGTGGGCCTCAATCCCTGCCTTCCCGAGTGTGGAGTGGCCTTGTGGATTCACTACAATCGTGAGGAACATCATCATCACCCAAAATCATCCCCCGTGGCCGGTCCACCACGCTCAGGGACTCACCACCTGGCTGGGTGGTCACACATTCTGTTGTGGGTCGAACCCTGGAGTCAGAATAAGACCACAGGAGGCTGCCGGTTGATTAAAAAAAGCAGAATTATTGAACTGGCCAGGACGGCCTCCAGAGCACCACACACAGGTGGAGTCCACACTCACAACTGTGCCCTTCCAGGTGTAGGCAGTCCTTTTAAAGGCCTAAACTACAGACATTTTCCTTTGTTCTAAATTCTAAATTCTGGGAACAGTCCTAGGGTCGTTCCCAGCCACATCCTGCTGGACATTGGAATGTGGCCCTATCTTGCGATAGCAGATAGTACAGAAGCAGAGCTGAGCGGTTAATCTCTAAAGGTTATCTACAGTTTCTGCTCCTGAAGCTACTGAATCGGTGGGAATCAGTCTCCTGTGGTCCTGGCTCACAGGCACAGGAAAACTCCCTTAGCCTCCAGGTCTCCATCTGGGAGCCGAGACAACTACCCTATTGTTTAAGCAAGTGAGCGAGTGCCGAAGCCAGAATAGCAGGGTTACAATTCAAACAGCAGTTTTTACCTATGTCTGGTTGCTACCATACTTCAATTTGCAACATTGAATGCTTTACGTATTTATTTATGCACATTGTATTTATTCAAAATGTGCTTACAGGCACTTAATGTGCAGAATAGAACTATCGCTCAGACCGTGCTTTAGTTACAATAGAACAGCCAGTTACCAGGGCAACAGCCATTGTCTGTCAGCAACGCTGATGGGCAAATTTTCTCTGAGCAAAGTGCACAGTTTCTTAAATTATGTTCTCTCTCATGTTTGTTCCTGCTTTCAACATAAGAGAGAACATAATTTAATCTTGAAATGTGATTTTGTGTCGACTTCCACATTTTAAAAAATGAACTTGCATTTATATGTATGTTTTTTACGTCGTTTTATGAGGAGTAGGTTGTAGATCTCTGACTAATGGCTCAAAAAGCAGGTGTTTCCTGGCGGAACTGGCCCCGCAGTGGGCCTTAGGCAATTATTTATTAAGTAAAGGGGTGCATTTTCAATCCCGGGCCCTGGATGCAGGGTGTGAGTACAACTCCTCCATGATTAGACTCGCTGCCAGCTGCTGAAGTTAACCTGTGCTGGACAATGTACCTTCCACCTCCCCTCTCCCACCCGCCCTCTCCCATTCCCGGTTTCCCTCCCGGGGGAGGCGTGCCCAGCACCGTCCTGTGCACTCATTGGTGGAGCCCGACGCCCGTCACTGCCAGGTCCCGCCCTAGCCACGCCCCCACGCCGTTGCAGAACCCAGAGAAGCCGAGGTCATTGTCTCGCTGGAGGGCCCGCCCTTCGCGTGGATTGGTGGGAGCGCGGTCCCACGTGCCAGCGCACGCTGCAGCGCCCCGCCCCCTCGCACATAGGCCCCGCCCCACAGGCCCCGCCCCCAGCATACAGGCCCCGCCCAATCTCGCGCACGCGCATGCGCATGCGGCTGTGCCTCAGTCGGGGCAGCGGGACCCGCAGGGCGGGGGCCGGGCTGCTGGCGGGAGGACCATGTCTGCGAGTCGAGCCAAGAAAGTGAAGATGGCCTCCAAGTCGTGCCCACAGTGCGACCTACAGGTGAGGGTCCGTCCTGCGGCGCGGGCTCCTCCGGCGGCCGGCGGCGCGGAAGGGGGCGTGGGCCGTCCCCGGCCGCCCGGCGGTCCCGGTGACGGCGGCGGGTCCGGCCCGTCAGCCCCCGTGTCCGTCCGGACGGGAACGCGCCTGGAGGGCAGTTTGTCCCCGTCAGACCCGGACCGGACTGCCCCCGCCGCGCCCTGGCTCGGAGGATGCTCCGCGCTCCGGGGCTTCCCCCGCGGCGCCGGCGGGAGCGACGGTGGCGGGACAGTTTGTGGATTTGAACTCGCCCACCAGCAAGGCCGGGCTCCCAGGATCGGCGGGGAATGGCGTGGTAGCGCTGCGGTCCGGGAAGCCAGAGCCAGGGCCTGTCACCGGCTGAGATGCCGCAGGGTCCTGGGCGCCATCCCGTCTCCTAGCAACCGATGACGTCCCACCGCTGTGGGCTGGCGGGGCCAGAGCGCTGGCGGGAGGGTGACCAGAGCTCCTCCTTCTGGTCTTTGGAGAACTCCTGTTAATCTTTTTGTTTTTAATATGATTTTTATTTATTTTTTAATATGTATTTTATTGATTTTTTACAGAGAGGAAGAGAGAGGGATGGAGAGTTAGAAATATCGATGAGAAAGAATCATCGATCAGCTGCCTCTTGCACACCGGGATGTGCCCGCAATCAAGGTACATGCCCTTGTCCAGAATCAAACCTGGGACCTTCCAGTCCGCAGGCTGACGCTCTATCCACTGAGCCAAACCGCTTTCGGCTGATTTTTATTTATTTTAAAAAATATATATTTTATTGATTATTTTACAGAGAAGAAGGGAGAGAGAGTTAGAAACATCGATCAGCTGCCTCCTGCACACCCCCTTCTGGGGATATGCATGCAACCAAGGTACATGCCCTTGACCGGAATCAAACCTGGGACCCTTGAGCAAGTAAGCAAGTAAGCGAGTGTGAAAGCCAGAATAGCAGGGTTAAATATCCACTGAGCCAAACCGATTTCAGCTCCATTGATTTTTTTAGAGAGAGTGGAAAGGCGAGGAGAGACAGAGAGAGAAACATCCATGTGAGAGAGACACATCAAGTGGTTGCTTCCTGCATGGACCCCTACCAGGGCTGGAGCCTGCAACTGAAGCATGTGCCCTTGACCAGAATTGAACCTGGGACCCTTCAGTCCACAGGCCAGTGCGCTATCCACTGAGCCAAACTGGCCAGGGCTAGATGTGATTCTTATCTCAGTGCGTATGAGGAGGTAGAATTTAAATGTAAATGTGATTGCTTCCTTCAGGTTACTTATTGTTTAGTTGAAGAGACCGCAGAAACACTTAAAAAGTCTAAGGTAATATATGTTCTCTCTTTTTCCCCTCTCCAGGTTCCTGTTGCATGTAAATCTTGTCCCTGTGGTTATATATTTATTAATAGGAAACTCCTGAAAGTGAAACAGTCAGATAAGTCATCACCTTTTACAGGTAATTGCAAGTTTACCATCTTTTCAGCTTTTATGGTTTTTGTTATATAGATTAAAAGTTAATTTTTAAAAAAATATATTTTATTGATTTTGTACAGAGAGGAAGGGAGAGGGATAGAGAGTTAGAAACATCGATGAGAGAGAGTCATCAATCAGCTGCCTCCTGCACACCCTCTACTGGGGATATGCCCGCAACCAAGGTACATGCCCTTGACCGGAATCGAACCCGGGACCCTTCAGTCCCCAAGCTGACGCTCTATCCATTGAGCCAAACCGGTTTCGGCTAAAAGTTAATTTTTGTTAATTTTTTTCTGCTGCTGAAGTTATAATTTATTTATTTATTTTTTAAGTTATAATATTAAAGTCTATTGGGCCGTGGCTCATGTTGCTCAGTTGAGCATCATCCCATGTACTTTATGGTTGCCGATTATAGTCTCAGTCAGAGCAGCCAATCAGTGTTTCTCTCTCTCTCCCTCTCCTCTCCTCCTTTTTAATTTTAATTTTTAAAATACGTTTTATTGATTTTTTACAGAAAGAAAGGGAGAGGGAGAGAGAATTAGAAACATCAATGAGAGAGAAACATCGATCAGGTGCCTCCTGCACACCCCCTACTGGGGATGTGCCCACAACCAAGGTACATGCCCTTGACTGGAATCAAACCCGGCACCCTTTAGTCTGTAAGCTGACAATCTATCCACTGAGCCAAACGGGCTAGGGCAGAATGTCTTATTTTAACTTGCCTGCAAATGTTTCTGTTTTGGATTGTTCTATTATTTGTATGCAGTTCTGAGGTATGAATTCTATTCCCGTGACCTCTCACCACAGTGTGGCTTTGAGGTTCCCTGCCCCCCTATGCATTTGGGAAAATCTTTTGCTTTTGGATTTAGATCTGTAGTAAAACAAGTTTTGTCTTTGATTGTATCTCAACAGCATGTTTGTTTGAAGTAGAAGAGCTGGCTTCTTGCATTAATTAAATCTATTGTATATCGACAGGAAACCTTTCTCCTCAATGTCAGGGCCATTAGGAACAATAGGGTAAATTGCTTTCAGGATATTAGAAACTAAAATAGAGCTATCCACTTTCCTAATACCTTATAGTTTGCAAGATATATATATATATTTTGTAACAGTATTTATGGTTGAGGTCACATTTTTTCTGCTCTTGTAGCAGAAGATTAATTATTGACTTATTTGAAATAGTGTAACTTAGAAATTAAGCAAGGGTATTCATCATCTTGGAAGGCAGAACAGTTTCTGGGAAGGGATGTGTATTTATACGGGACTGGAATTAAAGGTGTTGAAAGAGAAATCCTGCTTATTGCCCCACGATTTCCCCCCAAATTTGCCCAGAATTGAATTCTGCTGAATTTCTCTTCCTTTTTTAAAAAACAACTTTTGATGAGTGTAGGAAAGGTTGTGTTATGGTTGTGTGTTACTGGGCTGTGGACTATAGAGCCATTTAAAAGATGCGACTGCTGGGGTGGGGTGCAAACTTAGGCAAACGGTTCTTTCACGTCCCTAAAGTAAGTTATTTCTACTCGTCTACACCAAAATTAAGTCTGAAGCCAAGAGCAGTGAAATAGAGAGGCTAAAAGAAGATGGGGAGTCTGTTAAGTGGCAGTCATTCAGATCGCCTGAGACAGGGAGGAGGCAGACCTAAAAACACTCAGAAAGTATAAGGAACAGCTGCTTACCAGTCCATCATGGGAGGATGTTTTTCCAAGCATCACATCGATCTGAGATCTTAATTTGAGAGCACTGAAAAAAATGGAAGGTGTGAGTTCCTGGGTCTCAAAGCACAACTCATATATTTGAATATATATTTTATTGATTTCAGGGAGGAAGGGAGAGGGAGAGAGAGAGAGAAATATCAATGATGTGAGAGAATCGTTGATTGGCCACCTTCTGCATACCCTCCACAGGGGATTTGCCTGCAACCAAGGTGCATGCCCTTGACGGAATCAAACCCGGGGCCCTTCAGTCCACAGGCTGACGCTCTATCCACTGAGCCAAAGCAGCTAGGGCAGCACAACTCATATTTTAGTTCAAAATAATTTTTCCTTTAAAAAAAATATTTTATTGATTTCTTACAGAGAGGAAGGGAGGCGGGATAGAGAGTTAGAAACATCGATCAGCTGCCTCCTGCACACCTCCTACTGGGGATGTGCCTGCAACCTAGGTCCATGCCCTTGACCGCAATTGAACCTGGGACCCCTCAGTCCACAGGCTGACACTATCCACTGAGCCAAACCAGTTAGGGCTCAAAATAATTTTTTTTCTGTGGTAGATGTTTATGAAATTACTGGCAGTTGGATCCCTATGGGAAAACCAAAAGACTCCAACATAACATCCACCGCATAGAAACTGTGCTCCGAGCACTTCCCTCTGAATGAGATTGCTGCTGCCGGCCGCCGCATGTAACTGACGGAAGTAGGTGTCAGGTCTGCTCGCTCGTGTTGTTTAGGGTCCGTGTCGATGGCGTGCTCTTCAGCCGTCTTCGATGACTGAGCTCCTGTTTGTTTTCTCCACAGAAGCGAGCAAAACCATGTCTCCGCAGGATTTGCGAATACTTTTCTTATACGAGTTTAAACTGGGCCACAGCGCGGCCACGGCCAGCCGGAACATCGTCTCCGTCTTTGGAGAAGGCGCTGTCAACGAGAGGACGATCCGCTGGTGGTTCGAGAAGTTCCGTTCGGGGGACCTGAGTCTGAAAAACGAGCCTCGCGGGAGACCCAGGTCTGTCCTCAACCAGGACCAGCTGCGAGCCCTGGTGGAAGCCAACCCCAAGCACGCCATCCGGGGCCTCGCCGCCGACCTCGGCGTGTCCACCACCACCATTTCTCGACACCTGGCCGCCATCGGGAAGGTGAAAAAGCTGGACGAGTGGGTGACAGCCGTTGATGGGTGACCATAAACAGGTAGTTGGAGAGACTTGATGCGGCGTCATGAGTGCGACAGAAATGAAATTGAAAGTGATCCGATCTGGACAGTGGTTGGATGTTGATGAAGTTCCCAAACATGTCAAAATCGCCGTTCAACCAAAAAAAGGATCTGGTACCAGTTGGTGGTGTTACCCCACTGCTTGTTACCCCAGATCGCTTTTACCGTTTTAAAGCGAGCTCGCGTTGTCATGCAGCGGAACTCACGGACCGAATCGCCTGGCGTGGTCTGCCTTCCCGTGGCCACAGGTGACCTCGGACGGCAGAGCGCCACGGGGAGGCGCCTGCATCGAGCGAAGGAACTAGCGGTCCATCAGGCTCCCTGACCTGGTAAAACAGTCCACCACGCTCCTTGTCATTGTAACTAAGAAACAGAACATTCTCCGACTGAGAAGCCGGAATGAATATCTTTTAACAGGACTGGATTTTATAAATGTAGTCTATATCCTTTAATATTGGGAGATGTTTATCACTTGGAGAAAGCAGCTAATGCTATCAGTGCATATTTTAGGTTGAATGAAGCTGTTGGGTTTTTGTTGTTGTTGTTGTTTTTAAATACAGCATTTTCCTTTTGACCTACAGAAGGCAATTTCATATGGTTCACCCTGGCACCTCCTAGATCCCGGCTGAGCCCGGAGATGGACTGGCACTCGGACCTGGGGACAGGCTTCTTCCGGAGGGTGAGGAGCAACCCGGGGTGCACATGCGTGAGTCTAGTGCATATGAGACACCTGTTAATGTTTGTTCAGTGAATGAGTAAATGCGAGGGCCAGGTTCGTCCTCTTTGTAGAAAATCCTTGTTTTGTTATTGCAAGTAGTTAAAAGCCAAATGAACAGTTTTTTAAATAAGTAGGTTTTGTTTTCTCTAACTTGTGAAAATGTCCAAACATGTTCAAGTATACTTTATATACTTGAATTTTACAGTGATCCTCTCGCTTTTATGAATAAAGCTGCTATGAATATTCTTGCAGAGGCTTTTTGTGGACATGTGTTTACATTTCTCGGGTAAATACCTGAAATTGGAGCACCTGAGTCCGAGGCTATGTGTATATTTAATTTTCCCAGCATGATTGCACCATTTTATACTCCCTCTCACTAATATTTAATGTTATTAGTCTTTAAACATATTTTTTAAAATCCTCACCTCAGGATACTTATTTCCATAAATAAATAAGTGGATTTCAACCACTTCACTCTTCCCATTAGCCACCCAACTCCTCAGGAGTGGAATGTTAGGTGATTCTTAGGTTCAGCACTTCCTAGTACGTATTCCCATTCGTGTGGCAGACTGGCCCTCGATAAATATTGGACAACGAATATTGTATCTCGCGGCGCTGACCCCAGGGCCTGGCATAGAGGAGACTCATCAGATGTCTAAGCTCCGCAATGATTAAACTTACTAACTAAATGCAGTTACTTACTAACAGTTACTAACTAACCACCGGGGCGACAGCCCTCCTCCCCCTCTCCCCCTCCCTCTCTCCTTCCTTCCGTGGCCAGCACCTACTGGTGTTCTGTGCACTCATTGGTCGAGCCAGATGCCCGTCTTGTCAAATCTCGTCCGAGCCACGCCTCCACTGTTCGCCTAACCGAGAGAAGGCGTGGCCATAATCTCGCGGGAAGGTCCGGCCATCTGCCCCTGAATCCTGATGGGATTGAGTGGGTGGGTGGGTGGGGGGGAGCGCGGTCCCGAGTCCCACGGAGCTAGCGCACGCCACGTCGCGCTACGCCCCCTTGCAGCCGCGCCCCTGACAACAGGCCACGCCCCCGAACACAGGCCACGCCCATCGCCGAGGCACCCTCGCACTCCGGCCACGCCCCTCGCACGCCGCGCCCCCTCGCACGCCGGCCGCGCCCCCTCGCACGCAGGCTCCGCCCACCCTCGCGCACGCGCGCGCGCACCGGGCAGCGCGTCGGCCGGGGCCGCGGGACCGGCGGGCGGGGCTGGGCCTCGGTGCGAGGGGAGGAGCCCAGGCCGCCGCCGCCGCCGCCGCCGGAGGGGAGCATGTCCGCGAGCCGCGCCAAGAAAGTGAAGATGGCCACCAAATCGTGCCCCGAGTGCGACCAACAGGTGGGCGGCGGGCGGCGGGCGGGCGGCCGTTGCCGGCGGCGGTTGGCTGTGGTCGCGGCGGCCGGGCGGGGGCCGGCCTGTGGGCTCGGGGCCCCGGGGCGCCCGGCCCGCGGGCTGCGCCCCAGGGCGGCGGGGCGGCCCGCGGCGGCGGCGGCGCGGAGGGGGCGTGGGCCGGCCCCCGCCCGGCCGCTCGGCTGACAGCGCGGCCCGCGCCCGCCCTGCCCGCAGGAGGCTTTGTTCCCCCCGGGCCCGCCCCGCGGCCCCCGCCCGGCGCCCGCCCGCCCCTGACGGCGGGGCCGCGGGGCCGTGTGCCGGCGGGGCTGGCGCTCCTTTTCCTTCCGAACAGACGGCCTGGCTGGCGGCGCGGGCCTCCTCTCCGTGGTTCCACCCGCCGGACCGACGCCCCGGAGGCCCTCCCGTCCTCCCTGCCCCCGGCCCGCACACCGAGGGGGACAGATGCTCCCTCAGGATGCGTCCCGGCCATTGCACATCACTCCCGGTCAAAAATTAATAATAATAATATATAAATTATTTATATGTGTTATATGTGTACATTATGTAAATGACGGTCCCAGCATTCTAAGTGACTGCCTCTGGCAGAGCCCTGGAGTGGGGCTGTGCTGTGAAATGCCCGTTTGCTGTGGGTGGGAGCGCCCTCCTCTCCCTCCGAGGCCGCAGTCTAAGGAGCTGAAACTCAGTGAGAACCAGTCGCGAGGCTCTCGTTTCATGCCCGCGTGCGGATCTGGGTGTTTTCTTGTTTTTTTCCTTCTTTTCCACCGAGAGAGTTTTTTCAAAATGACTACCTTCCTCCTCCCGCCCCGCCCCGCCCCCTTATTTTCGTGGTTTTGATCGGGAGTGATTTGGAATGGCTGGAGGCTTCTCATAAGCCGGCTTTTCGCGCATTCTTGGAGGAGCAAGCGGTCTTTTCCGCGGAGCAGCCCTCGTGGCAGAAACCGAGTGCGTGTTGCACCCGGTACCCTGTTGGGCCGGCGGGGTTCTGATCCGCCCGGGTGTCGGCGGGAGTTTGAGGACGCATTCTACACACGATGCGGCCGCGGCTTCCAAAGTGAGGAGCTCAACTTCCATTCTTTTATTTTTATTTTTTAAATATATTTTATTGATTTTGTACAGAGAGGAGGGGAGAGGGATAGAGAGTTAGAAACATCGATGAGAGAGAGTCATCGATCAGCTGCCTCTTGCACCCCCCCCCCCCCACTGGGGATGTGCCCGCAACCAAGGTCCATGCCCTTGGCTGGAATCGAACCCGGGACCTATCAGTCCCCAAGCCGATGCTCTATCCACTGAGCCACACAGGTCTCGGCTCAATTTCCATTCTTACCCATTCTTCCATTCAGTGGTTTGTGAAGTTCTGACATTAGGACACAGCTACTGGAGTTGCTTTGCAGGGGCTTATTTCAGTGGTTCAGTCATTCCCGTCCATCCCGGCGCAGAGGGCGGAGTGAGGTTTTCCTGGCATGCGGGACGCATCCCAGTGTTCTGTTGGGTGCAAGTCATTGCGAATCCCGACCATGTTTTACTTGGCAAGAAGGAACCTTCTGGGGAAAATGACCCGCTTTTGATACCCTTTTAAAGAAAGAGGAGAGAATAATAAGCTTAAGGAGTCCTGGAACTGTCCAGCCAAAGGTGGTCAGCGTGCTATTTGGGAAGAGCGCAGACAGCCCTTTGGCTTTGCACACGCGATCGCCCCCCTCGCTGCCGTGAAATACCACAGCTGGTGATTCAACCAACGGCTTACTTCCTCCCGGTCTGGAGCTGGCTGGCCGAGGTCTTGGCAGGGAGCTGGCTGGTGTCTCTTATTCTAGTGGCACAGTCTCCTGAGGTGACCTCACCACCTCATCTCCAGATCATCTCACCTCCAGACCCCGCCAATTGGGGGGAGGGCTTCCGTGTGAGAATTTGGGAAGGGAGGTGGGACACAGCTCAGTCCCTAGCAAGCTACTACATAGTTTAGAAATGTTAAATGCAAATTCAATTTATAAATACAAATGTAAAATCTTAAGAGGGATAGCGAGGACAAGCCCACTGGCCTGTGTGGTCCAGTTGGTCGGCGTGTCATCCCGGTGGGTTCGATTCCGGGTCAGGGATATTCCCGGGTTGGAGTACCATCTCCTAGGGCGGTGTGGGAGGCACTGATGACTGTTTCTCGCACAGATGTTTCCCCCCCCTCTCTAAAACTCAATTGAAAATTTAAAAAATCTTCAAAATTTGAGGAGATGGCCCCCATTAAATATGTAAGTTTAAAAAACAGGTAGAGAGAGAGCAGCAAAGAAGACAGATCTAGATTTTTAGTTGTTTTTGAACATCCCTTTTAAATGCCTCCATTTGATGATATAGTTCTGAAACATCTAAACCACAATACTTTTCATTTTCACATCCACTAGGCCCAAATTACTAAGCTAATACTATTGATGATTCTAGTGACTTTTCTGGTATTTTTGTCTGTTTCTGTTTTTGTCTTAATTTTTAAAAATAGAGCAGCTGTTTGTTTTTTCATTTATAAGAAATTTTATGTGTCATAGCAAACATGCCCACAATAAGTAACTTTTTTTTAGCAGCAAAGAATATAATTAGGTAATTTTAGAGCTTTTTTAAATCACTGAAACAATAAAGGAACAGGATTTTTTTTTTTGGTAGTTTTTTTAAATCTGTTTTACTTGTAAAACATACGAACAACCTAAATACACTTTTCAAGAAATAAGTTGATACACAATAAGCCATCAGTAAATAAAATTTTGGATTTTTTCTATTTATTTTAAATATATTTTTATTGATTTCAGAGAGGGGGAGGGGGAGAGGGAGAGGAAGAGAGAGAGAAATGTCAATGACGAGAGATAATCGTTGACCGGCTGCCTCCTGCACACCACCTACTTCTGGGGATGGAGCTCACAGCCTTGGCATGTGCCCTGACCAGGCATCGAACCGTCAACTCCTGGGTCATAGGCCCATGCTCAGCCAACTGAGCCACATCAGGATTTCTTTTCCTATTTTAAATTCCTGAAAGTATGGCATTAGAACTTTCAATATCTTTGACATTGCAACTGAAATTTGAAGGAATTTTATTTAGGCTGTTTAAAATCCAAATTATACTATAAAGAGGTTAATGAAGTTGTCTACCCTATTTAATAATTATTTTTATAGGATTTGGGTTTTGGTGGTGTTTGGTGTGTGTGTGTGTGTGTGTGTGTGTGTGTGTGTGTGTGTGTGTGTGTGTAGGGGCGTGTGTGAGTGTGTGTATATGGATTGGGGTCGTGGAAAGGAACCTTCCTTTTTGGAAAGGACTTTAGGTGACTTAGCTCAGGTGCATTGAATGTTTCTTGAGCATAAAACACTTGCATTAAGGGATGAAAATCAACCTATTAAGTAGTTAGAATTGTGTATTCTTCATCCCTAAGCCACATGTACATTTCTCATCTAACTGTAGCAATCTGCTGATTCCGGATGTGGGCTGATACTTTTTATTGTAGAGGACAGAGACTTAACTGGAAACATAGTGACTTTCAGCAGGTAGGAGAGTGCTTGCTGCGGAGAGGGGTCTCTAAGTAAGCACATCAGGTTTTCTGCGGCTCTGACGGCGTTAATTTAAAACAGTTCACAGTCCCGTGACTGCCTTAACGATGTGACTAAGGGTAAGGGAAGTGAGTCAGTGCCTCTTAGCTTGGTTTCTATGAAGATGTGAAATTTTTAAAATGACAAACATCTATTTTGGGCAGGTTTTACACTATTAAAAGTGTAATGTTACATTTTCTGTCATGGTTTGAAAGAATCTCATCACATTTTAAAATAGAGCAAGCTGTTAGACATCTGGATTTTGATTGTTTTTGTAGGATTTATTGTTATTTTTCTTAAATTCAAACTAGGTATCCTTTGTTCAGTTTTTTTTTTTTTTATGCAAAGAAAAAGAATTCTGCCAAATTTTTAAATTTAGCTTAATGAAAGTATATTCTAGAGCACATGTGTCAAACACAAGGCCCGCGGGCCAAATCCGTCCCACCAGGCCTTGCAATGTGGCCCGCACCGCGCTGTCATCACTGCACTCCGCTGCGTTTCCATCACAATGACAGTTTATGACTGTTCAGTAAACCATTCGGCCCGCGATTTAGGCTGGATTTTAGATTTTGGCCCCTTCTCTGATTGAGTTTGACACCCCTATCTAGAGTATGAGGCATTTCACACATACACAGATAAAAAGCTTTATGATCGTAACTAAACTTTTTAACAAGCAGAGCAATGGGAAAATTAATTTTATCTTACAAAGGGAATTGCAATTTTTCTGACTAATTATTCTGAGTATTTTTTGTTGAGATTAATTTCTGTGGTTTTTTTTATTAACATGTCTGGTTTTTTATTAACATGACTCCAAGGATCAGTAGGTTGATTTAGTGAAATGTAATTAGGTTATTGGGGGAAATGTAAAATTTTTTTCAATAATTTTCAAGAACATTTGAAATGGAGAAAGGAGCCATTTGTATTTTACGTTGTTAGAAGTAGAAGCGTGAAGAGTTTAAGTGTTGTCAGCTGATGGTTGTTGGCGCCGATTGAACACCAATAGGAAGCCCAGTTTGGAGAGAGAGCGGTGGAGAAAGAGACATTATCAGTGCACACAGCTCTGGGTGGTGGGACACGGTGTTCCAGCTCAGTCAGGCAGCAGTGCGCTGGGAGGTGGCTGGGCGAGGCCCTCTGGCCAGACAGCTGGTCTGCCCGGCTCTGCCTGTTCTCCCCTCGGGTGGGGAGGCGGCTGTGGTGGTTCATCTCCAGCTGGGGAATCAGTCTTGTCTTCAGTGGAAAGGGGTGGGAGCTGACTTAGAGAAGGCCCTGGCCCTGGCCCGGCCAGTTGGTTCTTCCTGGTGCAAACGAGGACTAGTTTCTCTCCTTCGTTTGGTCCCAGAAGCACTGTCCTTCTTCGTCAGAATGGAGCCGCTCTGGTTGTTGGTGGAGATGTTATCCCTGGAACAGCTGGTCCGAGTGGCCAGGCGTGGAAACAGCTGGCAGGTTCCATTTTATAATCTTGAGCCCAGTGAGCCTTGAGCCTTCTCAGTGGGTACCTTCTTTCTCAGAGTCCAGGCACGCTGTTCCATCCATTGTCCTCTCTGGAGCTGAGACTCTGTGACCCTAGATCTCAACTACTACTTTCTCCTGCGTTCTCTTTGGCTTGTAATGTAATGTAATTTTGCCCTCAAACTGGTTACTGAAAACTAGTGTGTGTATGTGTGTGTTGTTGGCAATTGGCATCTGACCTTATCATGTAAGAACCTGAGTCATTTTCAGTTCTTTCTTTCTCTTGGAGGGTCTGGCAGAGATTTACTTTTCTCCATCTCCCTTCTTACCATTGTTTCCCGCTGGGCCCTCATGCTCTTATGCTGGGATTATTTTAATGGCTTCCCGGCCACGTTTCCCTTCCCACTTTGTTCTATGTAAACTGCTATCAAGCTAATCTTTTTTTCTTTTTTTCTTTCCGGAAAGTAAAACATAGTCAATTTTTCCCCCTTAAACTACAAAATAGAGTCTTTGGTTGTACAAACATCACTAGTTGCAGTCTTGCCAAGAGGTACCAGCTAGCAAAGTAATCTTTTTTCCCCCCTTATAAATATATTTTTATTTATCTCACAGAGGAAGGGGAGGGAGAGGGAGAGAGAGAGAGAAACATTAGTGATGAGAGAGAATCATGGACCGGCTGCCTCCTGCACTCCCCTTGTTGGGGATGGAGCCCCCAGCCCGGGCCTGTGCCCTGACCAGAATCCACCATGGCCTCCTGGTTCTTAGGTCTACACTCAGCCTCTGAGCCACAGTGGCCTGGCTAACTAATCTTTTAAGAAATGTTACCTTTCCTTTTCACATGTTTTTCCTGGCTTTGGTTCTAATATGCTTTCCTATTGGTCACTTTCCTCAGTACATGTTGTTTATTCATTTACATAGTCATGGCATTGTAAAGCCTTAGGGAAATATGAAGATGTATAGGACACAATACCGAGCTCAAATAATTTGTTGTATGGAGCTGGGGCTTAAATAAATCTATGATTCCTACTGTAATTTATCATTCCGTTTAGGAGACTTTGTAAACATTGGGAAGGTTAACAATAGAAAAATAGTAATAATATATTTTTTTCTTTTTTTTCTACAGGTTCCTGTTGCATGTAAGTCATGTCCCTGTGGTTACATATTTATTAGCAGAAAACTTTTAAATGCAAAGCACCCAGAGAAATCACCACCTTCAACAGGTAATTGAGAGCTTACCACATTTTCAGATTTGATGTAGAAATTTAATTTTTTTGTGTGAATTTGCTATTTACATTTTTGTTGAAGTCATATTAAAATCTATTGAAGTGTGTCTGGTTTTTATTAGCTGTTGGAAGTCAGCTTATGACATTAGTTTGCTGTTCCTTCATTTAAATGATAATCCCTTATCGTGCTGGTAAGCTTGTAACAAATTTTCTGTTTTTGGAGGGCGGAGAGCCATTGAAGGATTTTAATGCAAGCGTGTGTACGATTTGATTTACAAAACAACTAAGGTATAATTGACGTTCAACAAGTGACACATATGTAAACTCCACAGTGTGATTAGTCTGTCATGTTCACGCCAGTCAGTCACCACGGTCAAGATGATGAACATGTCCTTCATTCCCAGTTTCCTCGTTCCCTTTGTAGTGTTGCTGCCCCAGCCCCAGATACCTGCTGCTCTGTTTCCTGTCACTGTTCTAGAACTTAATATAAATGGAATCATGTAATATGTATTCCTTTTTGTCTGGCTGCTTTCACTGAGCTAGTTTAAGACTCAACCACGCTGTTTACATCAAGAAAAAGTACCCTTGTTATTGCTTAGTAGTATTCTCTGCATGGATATGCCCTAATTTGTTTTTGTAGTTACCGGTTGATGGACATTTGTTTTTTTCCTTCATCATGCTGATAAAATTTATAACAACTTTCGAGGTTTTAAACTAGCGACTGGAAAAAATAATAGCTGATTTGGTGTGAATGTAATTTTTAGACACATTGGTTATTGTTTATAACTCCTTTATTTAGAAGATCTAAAAAATAATCTTATTTTACATTCCCATTAACTGGACAGATTGGATTTATTCAATGGATATACTTATTAAAAGATGAAATTTTGATACTTATTCTTTGGTAAAATCAGACTTCATATAGCCATGATCCTCAAATAAAAGTAGGTTGATTACAAATATGTTCTGAGCACCGGCTGTATGCTAGGCACTATTCAGAGCCTTGGCCATGAATGAGTGAATGAATGAATGAATGAATGACTGTCTGTCTGTCCTATAGAGGCGGCTCGCTGCTGTCATGGAGCTAATGCTCCTGTGAGCAGGAGAGAGGTAGTGAACAAATCGGCGGAGAATATCAGCTTGTGATAAGTGCCATGTAGGAAATTCAGATGAGGACTGTGCCAGCGTGTGACTAGAAGGCTCCTTTGTCTTTTTAAATATATTTTATTGATTTTGTACAGAGAGGAAGGGAATAGAGAGTTAGAAATATCAATGAGAGAGAGTCATCGATCAGCTGCCTCTTGCACACCCCCCACTGGGGATATGCCCGCAACCAAGGTACATGCCCTTGACCGGAATCGAATCCGGGACCCTTCAGTCCCCAAGCCGACGCTCTATCCATTGAGCCAAACTGGTCTCGGCATAGAAGGCTCCTTTGACTGAATGGTTGGAGAAGGCCTCTGAGAAGTGCCATTTAAGGTGCGGCTGAATGGAACAAGGGACTAGTCATGATCAGATCAGGGAGAACATTCTTGACTGATGAAATAGCAGATGCAGAAATTCTAAGGCTAGAAAAAGATTGGTATATTTTAGGAACATGAAGACTGATGTGCTTGCAGGGTAGTCAGCGGGAGAGTGTGGAGATGAGGCCGGAGGTTAGGCAGGGGCCAGATTAAGTAGGACTTTGTAAACAGAATAAGAAGTTCGGATTTAATAAAAAAGAGCCATCTTTAAACCTAAAATTGTACTAACTTAAAAAGTGAAGTCAAAGCAATAAAAGATAATTTTTTATTTTATTTTATTTTTTTAATATATTTTATTGATTTTACCCAGAGAGGAATTGAGAGGGAGAGTTAGAAACGTTGATGAGAGAGAAACATCAACCAGCTGCCTCTTGCACCCCCCCCACTGGGTTTGTGCCTGCAACCAAGGTACATGCCCTTGTCCGGAATCGAACCTGGGACCTTCCAGTCCGCAGGCCAACGCTCTACCACTGAGCCAAACCGGTCCCGGCAAAGATAATTTTTTAATTAAAAATATTTTTATTGATTTCAGAGGGCAAAGGAGAGGGAGAGAGAGAAACATCAATGGATGCGAATCATTAATTAGCTGCTTCCTACATGCCCCCTACTGGACTAGAGCCCGCAGTCCGGGCCTGTGCCCCGGCCGGGAACCAGGCATGACCTGTTTCATAGGTTGACACTCAACCTCTGAGCCACACCAGCTGAGCTTTAAGACCTTTTAAATAGATCCTCTGACTTCTGATGAAGAAGCTTTAGGCCTTTGCAGAAGACATACTGATTGTGTGCTGTGGGCTCCCTCCACAGTGGGGAGTGCAGGAGGCAGCCGATCAGCGATGCTCTTATTATTGATGTTTCTACCTCTCTCATTCCACCTCCCTTCCTCTCTGAAATCAATAAAAATAAACTAAAAAAAAATGGTTTAAGGTTAGCTGCACACTGTCAAACTAAGATTTCTTTCCATTGTACTCCAGGGATAATCCCACTTTTTCGTATGCACCCTTTTTTTTTTTTTTTTTTTTACCCTTGTGTTTTTGTCTCTGGAACAAATTTTGCAGAAATTGTTTCAGACCTGGAAAAATTTTTATGAAAAAATGTGGTGATGGGGAATACCTTTACTTTGCATTAAGTGTTCCCATTCTTCCTCTGGAACGCTCCAGGCTGCAGCTGAGGCAGTTTTTACCTCTGTATATTCCCCGCCATCATCCTTCCTTTTCCTTTTGGCAATACTTCCTGGGTGACATATAAGGATCACCATCCACAGCACACCTGCCTGGCCCTGGTTGGACAGAGTTTGCCGTCACAGCTTAGTGAGGAAGATGACGGCGGCCCCACAGGACTGGGCTCAGTGATATCAGGACCTGGGTCCTTCTCCCTCCTGAGAGGCTGCGGCTTTCACCTGTGAGGAGGGGCCTCCCACGAGCACCCTGAGCAGGAAGAAGAGGGAAGGCAGAGGGGCGAGCCAGCCATGCTTGTCCCCTGAAAAAATCTCTCTGGAAACCTCACTCCTCCACTGGCGGGTCACTGCCAGGCTGCATTTCATGGCCGCTCACACGAGGAGTCTCAGATGTGTTTGTTAGCGGGCACATCGTCCTAGGAACACACAGGACGCTGTTCTTATCCAGAGGGAGGCTGAGTGTTGGGTAGATAATTACAGTATTGTCATAGGTGAGCGGCATTGGGTTCTTGGGCCTTTCTCCCTTCTCTTCACTTGCTGTCACATGTTCTCTCTTTTTGTCCTTCTGCTTTGTTCCAGGAACTTTAATTGAATTTCCTTTCTAGGTCTAATTTGGTCTGCAGACATGCTGTTTTTTAGTGTGTCTTTTGCACTTTAATTTTTAGCAGTTCATCTTGTTTTCTTCTTTTTTATCAAATCTTATTTTTTCATCTTTTTTAAAAAAATATATATTTTATTGATATTTTACAGAGAGAAAGGGAGAGAGATAGAGAGCTAGAAACGTCGATGAGAGAGAAACATCGACCAGCTGCCTCTTGCACACCCCCTACTGGGGATGTGCCCGCAACCAAGGTACATGCCCTTGACCGGAATCGAACCTGGGACCTTTCAGTCCGCAGACTGACGCTCTACCACTGAGCCAAACCGGTTTTGGCTATTTTTTCATCTTTTATTGAGATAAATTCATATACAAAATTTAGTATTTTGATCATTTAAGTGCACAGTTCAGTGGCATTAAGTACATTCTTATTGTGTACTTAACCATCATCACCATCCATCTCTAGAACTCTTTTCATCTTCGCAGACCGACACCCTGTACCCCTTAAACAGTAACCCCTCATCCCTCCACCCTCACCCCCCACCCCCCGGTCCCAGGTTACCACTGTTCTCCTTTTTGTGCCTGTAAATTTGACTACTGTTGTTTCCTGAAAGTGGAATCCTGTGGTGTGTGTCCTTTGTGTCTGGCTTAGCTCAGTTAGCCTAATGCTTCCCAAGTTCATGCGTTTTGTAGCAGTGATTTGCCTCTCCCACAGTAATTTTTAAGCATTTGGGGAATTTTCTTTTCAGGTATGGATGGATTAAAGCAAGTTTTGGGTTTTGCTGTTTAAAAATTGTTGTTGTCTTATCAAATCAAATCATTTTGATTTGTTTGGAGTGAGAGGGTGGTTTCTTGTATTAATTAAATGACCATATTGAGTCAAGTGCCTCTGTTGCTGTTCCATTTACGGATCAGCATGTTCTTAGAATGTCAGAAATGACCTCCTCTGTGGCTAAGGTGAGGAAAACTACTTAGTTTCCTAGTGTTATATTTTCTGTGGATGCTTTCTGTTTGTTTTTTATTGGTAACTGTAATATATTATGGCAAGGTCAGTTTCGCTTCTGCATACTTGACATATTTCAACACATAATTTGCATAGTGGCAAAAAAGAATGACCCCCCCCCCCCCACCTTCTTTTCTACTACGTCACCCTTTTTAGCTTGGAAGCAGAGAGAAAGAGCAGAAAGGTCACTGTGGAGTTGTGCAGGCTTTTTTTTTTTTTTTTTTTTTTTTTAATATATTTTATTGATTTTTTTACAGAGAGGAAGGGAGAGAGATAGAGAGCTAGAAACGTCAATGAGAGAGAAACATCGACCAGCTGCCTCTTGCACACTCCCTCCTGGGGATGTGCCCGCAACCAAGGTACATGCCCTTGACCGGAATCGAACCCAGGACCTTTCAGTCCGCAGACCGACGCTCTACCACTGAGCCAAATCGGTTTCGGCGAGTTGTGCAGGCTTGTAGGGGCTGGAGTTAAAGGTGCCAAGTAAAGAAAAGTGTTCTGTTTTAAGACTTCCCTCATGTGTCCATGGGTCACCTAAATGCTGTTGAATTTCTTTTTTCCTGTGTGGCTAATAGGGGCATAAATGTCATGGTGGCAGTTTAATGAAATTTGCCAGGCAGCAAACTAGTGCTTTTAGAAAGAAAAAGGAAGAGAGGGAGAATTTGGGCAAACAGTTCTTGCTAAAGCCCTAAAATATATCACTTTTATTCCCCATCCAGAGAACAAGCACGAGGCCAAGAGGAGGCGCACAGAGAGAGCCAGGAGAGAGAAGATGCACCCGACAGGAAATAAGGACTTAGAAAACAGAAAGAGGTCCCGGAGCAACAGCCACTCAGATCACAGCAGGCGAGGCCGAGGAAGACCTAAGAGTGCATCTGCCAAAAAACACGAGGAAGAAAGAGGTATGATGACCCAAGCAGCTTGTTGCCACACACTCCGTGTTCCTAAGATCCTACTGAGCTAGCCTCAAAGGAAGTGTTAGCCAGGCATGGAGCTCCTGGCCTTAAAAATCCCCATTTCCTCGCCTGGCCAGTATGGCTCAATGGCTGAGCATCAGCAGTGCGCTAAGGGATCTCTGGTTCCATTCCCGGTCAGGGCACATGCCCAGATTGCAGGGTCCATCCCCAGTAGGGGGTGTGTAGGAAGCAGCCAGTTGATGTTGACGTTGCTCATCAATGTAATTTTTATTAGAAAACTAAAGGCTTAAATTAGGTAATATTCACCTTGCTATGATTGATGATAGTAGAGTTCAGAGATAATAATGTGTATGTGACATCCTGTTCAAGTGGTTGTGCTTTTATTTTTTTTAAGGTAAAAGTGGGTTCTATTAAGACATTTCAAACTGCTATACTATGAGTTTTTAAAATTAACTATTGAAAAAGTTCTTCAGTATGGTTGCTCTTTACAATTCTTTAAAAACCTCGTAAAGTAACTTTATTTTCAGTGAAATGTGTTTCTTAGATATTTATGAGTTATGCTCTGCTTTTTCAGATATTCAGTCGTAGGTATTCAAATATTGAGCATAAATATAAACTTCTCTTTTTTTAAGACATTGAGAAAGTTTTACCTGTTTATCATTTTTCTCTGCTTTTAATTGAGTAAAGTAACAGCTGCTAGGGAAAATGACTTCACTGGTACAGCTGTCCCTAACTTTTGTCAGGGTGAAGGTGTTCTGTTGTATGGCTTGGGGAATGCCATTTGTATTGTGTTTGACTGGCTTCTGTGAAGACTGTCCTTACTCGTTCGTTCCTGAGCAGTTTCACTGCTTTTTCTCTTTCCGTCTGTTACTGCTCTCCCGGAGTTTGAGTTATTTCCTCAGTCTGAATGTGTTGCTCTCACAGGGGGTGATAGAAAGATCAATGCTACCAGGGAAATAAAGTCACAGAAAAAAGGGAGAGAGGAAAATACTGCTTGGCCCAGAAAACAGCATTCTTCCAGCCGAAGTAAAGGGAATGGAACCGAAGGAAGAGAGAAGGAATGCTGCAGTGGAGGGGCGCGGTGGGGAGCAGACAGGGAGTGAGTCTGGGTGGACCAGGACCTGATATGCAGGTTCGTACTTTCCTTCCATGGTGACTTGGGAGAAAGAAGCGTTGATTTGGCTATACATTTTTTCAGGTATTTTAAGTTTATTATAAAAACAGTTTTAAGAAATGATTTCTAGAATAAAATATGGCTTAATTTATTTGCTCCTAATACAAACTGGAAAGTGCTCAAAACTTTGGCAGAATAAACCAATCTTTCAGTGTAGACCAGGGGTGGGGTGGATGGTAAAGAGCCAGATAAATGTTCCAGGCCTTGTGGGCCACACAGTCTCTCACAGCTACTCTGCTCTGTCATCGCAGCTGGAAAACAGCCATCGGCACCATGTAAATGAACGGGCAGGGCGTGTGCCAGTCAGGCTTGGCAAAAACAGGTGGTGGGCCAGACGGGGCACCGAGGCTGCACTTTGCTAACCTTTGAGGCAGACCAAGTTTTCTAAATACAGAGAGGAAATAGGACTTTTGGAGTGTCATATGTTTTAGAATAGATTTATTTTATTTTTTTTAATTTTAATTTTTTGCAAAAATGTCTCACAAAACAGCAGCATATAGCTCTGAAGACAGGAGGCAGAATAATGCTAGCTCTGTGAATGGTCTCTTCTCATGCGAATCCATAACTGCCACAGAGCGACAGAAAGGAGCTCAGTGAGAAGACTAGAATAGACGTCTTTGATATGCTCCTTAGTGTTAAGTAGCTATTTAATTTAGCTTTTATTGTCTGCTCGCGGGCACTTGAAAGGTTCGAAGCAAGGTTTGCCATTATTTTAATAAGAATAACCTGACTGTTTCTAAAAACACATTTTCAATTGGCTTCCTTGTTTTCAATATTTTGAAAAAGAACAGGAAGAAGGAAGGATAGAGAACGCAAGCTTGTTAGGCATCCAGATAACAATATTATCTTTATAAAATCATAAAAACAAATCATTAAATGTAACAAGTTTTGGTTTGTTTAAGATAAGTCTTCAGCCTAAACCGGTTTGCTCGGTGGATAGAGCGTAGGTCTTTGGACTGAAGGGTCCCAGGTTCGATTCCGGTCAGGGGCGTGTACATTGGTTGCGGGTACATCCCCGGTAGGGGGTGTGCAAGAGGCAGCTGGTCAATGTTTCTCTCTCATCAATGTTTCTAGCTCTCTGTCCCTCTCCCTTCCTCTCTGTAAAAAATCAATAATAATAATAAAAAAAAGATAAGTCTTCATTTTATATGTGGGGAGTATAATTATTTGGGATATTAGTAATGTAGTGACATTTTTGACTAAAATATATTGGGCAATTCTGAATGTCTTATTAATGAACATATAGAATTCCTGAGACTTCAGGTTAAAGATGGTGACTTAAACAAACACATTTAGCTCTGCATCCTCCCCAAATCCTAGTATAAGGATATTTTTCAAAAATGGCAAAATCCCACAAGAACAAGGAATGGGAGAAACAGCAAAATTCTGGAAAATGATAACTGCTTTAGCACACCTATGAAACAAATTGTAAGCTCCTTTGGCGAAAGCTAAGGAAAAAAATGTTTTTTTTACACAACTGCCTTACGATGAGGAATTTGCACATCAGCTATGTCAGGAAGTGAGGCTACAAACAATATTGTTTGAAAGACTGTTTTTTAAAATACCCCATTAAGGCTGTTTACCTCGTCCTCACCTCTCTCCAAGTTGATCCTTTGAAAAAGATGAGACACAGCGAATCTCTGGCCTAGGGCACACCGGCTTCACTGAGGGCAGGGGTATAACCAGGTGAAGGTGAAGGTGAGGTGAGGTGAGAAGAGGAGGTGGTGGGCATGGAGTTCTGCAGGAAGGCTTGGTCTCCCAGGTACGAGATGAGAAGCATCTTCTCCAGGGGCCCTGAAGAGCCCAAGAGCGAAGGCCTGAGCTCACGAAGAACCGGTCCAGGCAGTGTCCCGAAGGGCCGGCCACCGCCAGGCTCACTGTGTGCAGGAGCCAGTCAGCTTTTTGGTCCGCGCCCAGGTATGAGCATATGGCCAAGCATTACCCGGATGTACGGAAGACAGCACCTAGTGTGCAAGACGAAGACCAAGTCATCAGGGAAGAAAAAACATTCGAATAACACAAGTTTTTGCAGGGAGAAGAAAAATTAAGGCTATTATAAATATTCATAGAAGGAGGACATATTGTAGTCATAAAACAAGAACAAGATGATATGTAAACAAAAGTTGCCCGTGTCTAAAAAAAGGACCTGGAACAGGAACTTTAAAATATGAACATACACACACACACATGATTTTCAGAAATGAAGAGCCATCACCAAAGGCTCACGGACAAAATTGAAGAAATGTACCAGCGTGTAGAACAATAGGGTACGAGGCGAAAAAAACAGAATGGGAAAGGCGAGGCATTTAGAGGACCAGTTTGAGATCAGCATCTATAAACAGTGACATTGCAGCAGAAGAACACAGAAGATGCAGGAGAAGGCAGTCGTCAGTGACACAATCTAAGAAATCCCAAACCTGAAGGACTTTGCGTTTCCTATTGAAGCGGCCACAGATTCTCAGTGGATAACCGGCTACAGTAGAGTTCTGCCAAAGCACATTATCGTAAGTCATCTCTCTGGTTAAAGGAATCCTCCAGTATTCAGGGGAAAAAGACAAAAGAATCAAAATGGTATTAGAACTAATTCAGTGGAACAATCTGCTGATATGTGCATTTCAAGAACACGTTAAACAGCAGAAGCTCGACACAAACCAGTACGATGTCCTGTATGTGAAGTTTAGGAGGAGGCGAAGTTACTCTATGGCGATGGAACTAGAAGTCGTTGCTGATGGGTGGGGAGGGATTGTCGGGAGAGGAGTATGATGGGAGTTACATTGGCATGTGTTCGTTAAAATCCTTCCATTTATACACTTAAGAACTGGTTTATATATTTCACTGAGATTTAGCAATAATTTTTTTTTAAACTGTAAGAAGGGGTATTGGGTTTTTTTGTGTGTGTTTAGCAGTAGCACCAGTTAATGGAAGACAGTTTTTTGCCTTCATAATACTGAGTGGGAATCTACGAGTCTTTAGTCAGCCACACCATGAATTGGTGTGAGGGTAGGCTATAGATGTGTTTTGGACCTTCAGGGTCTCAAAAATTAGCTGCCTACACTCCCTTTCTCAGGACCTACTGCAAGATACATGCCATCAAACGAAGAAGTGAGCCAAGAAAGCATGCTGGCATTGGGGCACAGGGCCCACCCTGAGAGAGGGAGGGGAGGATCTCCAGCGTGATGTTGGAGAGAGATCCCCAGATGATAAGTGCCGTGGGTAAGCTCAGAAAGCGACCATTTCCGATTGGAGCAGAGCAGAAGACCTGCAGAGATTTACTCCAGAGGAAAAATTGATCTAATACCTGATTATGTATAAATATTCTGAAAATGTTATACAACTCGGAGAGAGTTCAGTTCAATTAGTAATGAAAACTAAGCAGATGTGCAAAGAGAATCTTTTCAGGGAAGACAGTGTATGTGTAGAGTGAAATCATTTACACAGTCAGAATAATGTGAATATTGAATAGTAATCTCACCAAAATTGTGATATAATGGGAAGATGGAAGGGAAGCACATGGTGGGGGCAAGAGATGGAAAACAGTATAATCCTAATTTTCCACTGGGGAAAGTCAGTTAATGCCTAAAACAAACAAACAAACAAAAAACCCAAGCAGTAGCATCATGTAAAAATGTTCTTTACAGACAGAAGGCAAAAACAAGAAGGAACAACTGAAAGAGTGTGGGTGCATGTGGAGAAGAGGAAGTGTGCATGGGAGGAGGAGTTGTGACTTTGGTAACCAGTTCTGTGAAAATAATTTTACTTTAAGATAGAGGAATGTGCCGGGACTGGTTTGGCTCAGTGGATAGAGCGTTGGCCTGCAGACTGAAAGGTCCCAGGTTCGATTCCGGTCAAGGGCATGTACCTTGGTTGCGGGCACATCCCCAGTGTGGGGGGTGCAAGAGGCAGCTGGTCGGTATTTCATCGACGTTTCTAACTCTCTGTCCCTCAATTCCTCTCTGTGTAAAATCAATAAAATAAAAAAATAAAAAAAAGATAGATGAATGTTTAACTTGGATTAAAGAGCAAAACAATGATAGCATAAAAAACAGACAAAAGTGGAATCATGGTAGAGCTTGTGAAATTTTGGAAGAATGTACACAAAAATGCTGACTCACAAGCTAGGTGCTTCTTTTTGTCCTTCTGTACTTAAGTTTTTTTTTCTACCGTGAACTTAGATTGCATTTTTAATCAGGAAAGGAAAAAGGGAAATAAATGTTATTATATTTGGTAGCAAGGCTAAGGTGAAGAGGTTAATATAGTCACAAAGATACCATTGATTTTCAGGAAGACTATCTTTAGGGTGAGAAAATTCATTTTGGTAGAGTCATTTGACTCATACTAGCGAGGAGAAAGAAATTTGAGATTCTTACAGAAATGATGTAGATATTAGAAGATATATAGAAATATATATAGTCTGTCCAGTTAGTCTTCAGAATACAGTTCATGATATTTCAATAACTCCTTTGAAATTAATTTTTTTTTCAGTTCAGTAGCATAATACTTTGAAATACTTAATGTACATTGTAGTATCATGTATAATATTGTCATTTAAAGAAAAACTTGAAAGCTTTAAATTTTTAAACAAAAACACTGTATCTACTGCTTTTATAGTAAGCTTTCCCTTTTTCTCTTAACAGAAAAACAGGAAAAGGAAATTGACATCTATGCTAACCTCTCTGATGAAAAGGCTTTTGTGTTTTCAGTCGCCTTGGCAGAAATAAATAGAAAAATTATCAATCAAAGACTTATTCTCTGACATTCGTCTGCAGAATGTGTTCACACGTCCTTCGGGATTGCATCAGCCAAGCCTCAGACAGCGTGGGCTCTCCGGAGCCTCCTGAGGCCTCGGGAAGGGCCGCGCTGGCCTCCTGTCCCCGCACCCGGGCCCCGCTGGGGAGCAAAGCTGGGCTGGGCTGCTCGGGCTTTCCTTGGCTCCCAAGGAGATTGTCAGTGTTTTGTGTTCGGGATATAAGCAAGTGTATTTACAAAAAAAAAAAAAAAAAAGCAAGAAAAAAAGCTGGATGACGGTTAAAGGGGTGGGGATGGGAGCAGAAGTATGAAAACGAGGGAAATAAAATGCTTGGTAATTTTCAGGTTTGCCACCAGAGATGCAATATTTTAAATACTTTGAGAAAGAATGACTTTTAAAAATATATATTTCAGATTTTCAGCACTAATGGATTGCATATATACAGTTCATTTACTTTTAACGATTTGGCAGTTGGTATTTTATTGAATGGGGAATTAACATAAATTGTAAATTTTGTCTTAAATTGATTTTTTTCTTGGCCTTTATTTTTATGACTGAAGGTATGAGTTATATTTTGGGAGATACTTTCTAGACAGTTTGGAAGTTTGGGTGCTATATTAAGAAAAACATTTAAAGTTATCTGATACTTCAGATATAAACACCTTGTTTTCCTGAATGTAATTTATTTATTGGTTATGAAAAAATACTTTTCTGCTCTCGAGATGGTGCTTGTTAACCTAAACATTAAATATATTTATTACATGCAAAATATTTCATATCCACTTTTAAGCAGTAATGTTTTATCTGAATGGATGTTCATTTAATGCATCCTGATAATTATTTAAATTGTTGCTTAATCTCACTCTGGAAAAAAAATAAACCTTAATATTTAAACGAATAGATTATATAATATTACAAGCATATTGTTCTAGTGGAGTTTGTGAAATATATTTAAATTCTTAATTTTCCAGTGTTAAATGCTAACCATTTATAATTGTTTCATTTTATATTAAATGCTTTTGTAGTTTTGCATATCGATTTAATGACTAACATATTCAGACTTGACAAGAACTCTTCCTATTTTAAACCTACCCCTGGGCCAACTCCGTTTGGAAGTCCTACAGCCTCATTAGGGGAGGCAGGCGGCCGCAGGCTTAGCCTCCACAGCATCCTCCGCTGCACCCGCATCTCCTCTCCCCGCAGCTCCCCAAAGAAAGAGGCTGTGGCTCGGCTTTGTTTTTACTCTGTTAAGTGGTAGCCAGCAGAGGGAGCTTAAGAGACACCCCAGCTCGGACCTATAATTTCCTAAGAAGTCCTTTCCCTTCAACCTCCATATTTATCTGCAGGTACTAGTGCAGTTTTCTTGTGTGCATTTTAAAGCCACAATAATAAAGCCCTAGAATAATTCTTATTCCTGAGAATACTAATGTGAGTTTTATCTTTGAAACATAAGAAAACGATCTCATTTTGAGAAAAAAATCATAAAAGTGGTTAATACTGAAAAATGCTGTGAACCAAATATATGTCCCCAGAGAAAGCAAGAAGAGCTTACTGAGTAGGCATCTCCTTAAAGAATCCTCCATGTCAGAGGCTGTTCCTGTGAGCAGATAGCGGAGTCACACCGAGCTAGTCATTGGCTAAGGGAGGGGCCTGCTGACTGGGCTGCAGCTTGCGTGTAGAAAGCATTGGCTCATTGGAAAGTTCTCTGGTAGAGGACAAACAGCTTCCCCTGGGTGATGTAATCTGTTCAGCCATTTCTTCCCCTCGGTGACTGAGGCTCCAGAAAGGCTTTCCCTGGGGCTGGCCTTTGTCCTGGAGAAGGATGCCAGTGTGTGTTAGGGTGGAGGGCTATTTCTCCTCTCGGTTAGAGCTGTGAAGGGACTCCTTTTCTTGGTTGTGAACTGCGAGACCCTGGCAGGATCCCAGGAGTGCCCAGGACAGTGCCCTCTGCCCACCAGGACCGCAGCCCAGGCGTGTCTCACGCACAGTCCACCGCGCCCAGCATGGTCAGGCCCCGTGGAGGTGCTCCTCCTGGCTTCAGAGGTTCCTGCTCCGGAGTCTCCCCTGCTCTCTGTGCTCCACGTCTCCAGCCCCGGCCGGCCATTGCTCTCAGCCTCCGCTCCTGGCCGGTCCCAGGGAGGCACCGAGCTCTGTTCCTGAGCTCCTTTCTGGTGAGGATGGGAGGATGACTTCCGGTCCCTTCCCTGTCAGCTGAAACCGGAAGTCTCCTTACAGATGTCACACCTACAGACAGTCCATCACAAACCTAGTCAATGTTTAAACTGAAAACTGGCCCCCCAGCCTAGGAACCAGGAGGTCAAAGCTAGGTTTCCGGTCAGGGCACAGGTCCGGCCTGTGGGCTCATCCCCAGCAGAGTGCGCAGGAGGCAGCCGGTCCACAATATTCTCTTGTTTTCGTCTCCCTCCCCCTCTCTGAAATCAATAAAAATATACTTAAAAAGTAATAAATAGCCTAAACCAGTGTGGCTCAGTGGATAGAGCGTCGGTCCCAGGTTCGATTCCGGTCAAGGGCATGTACCTTGGTTGCGGGCACATCCCCAATAGGGTGTGCGCAGGAGGCAGCTGATCAATGTTTCTCTCTCATCAATGTTTCTGACTCTCTATCCCTCTCCGTAAAAAAATCAACAAAATCTATTTAAAGATTTTTTAAAAAGCTCTAGATGTGAGCAGATGCAGCAGCGTGAGAAAGGCAAAGGTATCAGATGTAAGAAATCCTGGTGGGAACAACGACGGGCAGGAAATAGGAGAAAAGTCGGCTCAAAGACGTTTCAGAAACATTTGACAGAACCAGAAGAGGATGATTTGAAAAAAAAAAAAAAATCAGAGCACAATCTGAAAAGCAATTTGAGATTTAAATTAGGATCGCTGACACAAAATGTTCCGAAGAATCCTAAGATAGAGACGGTCTACGGGAGCACAGGAGAGAGAGAGACAACGGGAAGGAACAGATGAAACCCAGAAACCCGGTGCTCACTACGTGGGGGTCTGGGAGGAGAGAAGGCTGGGAGGGCAGGGAGGGGGGATGGAGCCAGCCACTCCCCCATCTCTGCACCACTCCTCAGGGGAGCTTGGATGGGAGCCCCTGGACTTAGCACCCCAAGACTGGGGGGCGGTGTACTCAGGAAGGGGAGCTGGTGGTCAGGAAATGGCAAGTGATACCCCTTGGTTGATGTGGCCTGACCGCACCGCCCTCGGTATAACCCATCTGCGTCGCTGCGGGAGACGCAAAACTCAGGACTGACCCTGCAGCCCGGCTAAGGCCAGGCCACCCTCTTTGGACCGCCGGTTCCCTGCTTACGGCTGCACCAGCTCCCTGCCTGGTTCACAAGGACATCAGGACTTTCCTAACGGCATGGGTGAGTGCCTGGCTAGTGAACATTCGGCCTTTTCCAGAACGTCCCTGACCGTCCGCAGCAAAACACTCCCTGCAGCCAGGTTTGTGCTGAGATTCTGGTCATGACTAAGGGGCACAAAGGTACATTTCTTTTTAACTTTATATTTATTACTTTTTTTTTTTTCTTTTACAGAGAGGAAGAGAGAGGGAAAGAGAGTTAGAAACATCGATGAGAGAGAATCATCGATCAGCTGCCTCTTGCACACCCCCTACCGGGGATGTGCCCGCAACCAAGGTACATGCCCTTGACCGGAATCGAACCCGGGACCTTTCAGTCCGCAGGCTGACGCTCTATCCACTGAGCCACACCGGCCAGGGCTCACATCTAGCACTTTGCATGCAGGATCCATGGACCAGGTGGCAGCTCCCCAGCAGCATTTCTCCCTGGGTGCTCCGGACCCGAGTGGGCGAGGGGGACAGGAACCCATGTAGGCCGAGGCCACCGGGTTGCCAGGAGGACTTGACTGGGACCACAAGCCTTGATGAAAAGCCTTGGTTCTCCGGTGCGGAAGTTCCATGTCTTTCGAGAAGAGCTGCCAGGGAGCGTCTTTATTTTTGCTGCAGGGTCAGTGCCAGCTGTACTCACTGAGTGTGTGTGAGGGGCGGGGTGGTGAAGTGGGTGGTGGAGCAGTGCAGGTGGGGACAGTTGAGCCACCCCCTGCCCGGGCCCCTTCAGCCTGGGGAACAGCCCCCTCCGCAGCCCTCAGCCCTTGTCCTGCCTCCCTCGTGTGCTGTCTCTGCTGTCTCTCCCATCAGCCGCGGCTTCCACGCCCACGTCAGCCTCGCCCTGCTTGGCGTTCACTGCCCTGCTCTCCTCCAGGCTGGCTCCGCTCCTGCGGGCACTTCTGTTCCTTTCACACAGCGGGTAAAGCCAAGCACGTTAGTTCATTAGTGAAGGTTTAGAACAACACACGCTTACTGATGGTTACTGATGGTCGTTTCTAGAAAAGAACGACATATTTCCACTGAGAGAGATTTTATTGCCTAAAAAGCGTATGCAAACGCAGAAGCCTGGCTACGCAGGGAAGTCGCCTTTTCTAATGGGACCAGCTGTCTTGCGCGGCCCCCTCCCCCCACGCAGTGGCACCCGCTGAGATGCTTTTCAGAGGGGATCAGGGTTTCTCAGTTTGAGTGGGGCGTGTGCTAAGGGCCAGTGAGACAGAAAAGCAGTAGATTTTGCCTTTTTAGAAAAAAACAAACAAACCACAAACTAAAATGTTAACCAGGAGGGGGCAGAAAGTTACCCAAGGTGCCGACACCGGTGTGGCCCAGTGGACAGTGCGTCGGCCTGCAGACTGAAAGGTCCCGGGTTCGATTCCGGTCAAGGGCATGTACCTTGGTTGCGGGCACATCCCCAGTAGGGGGTGTGCAGGAGGCAGCCGATGTTTCTCTCTCATCGATGTTTCTAACTCTATCCCTCTCCCTTCCTCTCTGTAAAAAAATAAAATATATTTAAAAAAGAAAGTTACCCAAGGTGATTGGCCAAGTTAAAGCTCACAGAGCAGCTCATCAAAAAGGTGATCCGCCGGCCGGCGTGGCGCAGCGCAGGGTTGAGCGTTGACCTACAAACCAGCAGGTCGTGCCCCGATTCCTGGCCAGGGCACAGGCCTCAGTGTAGGGCCTGCACGGGGCAGCCGGTATATGATTCTCTGTCATCACTGATGGTTCTCTCTTCCCTTCTCCCTCCCTCTCACTGAAGTCAATAAAAACATTTAAAAAGTAGTCGATCCTTTCTGAATTAACCAGTGGACAGCCTGGAAGCCAGGCACATGGGCACAGACGGTGTAAACGTGTTAGTCGGCCACGCTGTCCTCCCAGTTGTTGGCTGCGTCACTTCCGGGAGAGGAGCAGGCGCTGAGGGCTGTGCTCCCGCGGCCGAGCCGGGCCAGGGAGCTGGCCTTTGCCTTGCACTTGTCCGCCGGCTCCGGAGACGTCACCGCTAAGCCTGGGGCCGCTCCGGGCCGGTGATGGCCGTGTTAGCTGCGTGGCCTGGAGTGGCTCTCGGCCCCGCTAGCTGACATGCCACTTAGGGTTTCCAAGCAGCTGGGCTGTCCCGCTCACGCAGGGCTGATGCACTTGTGGCTAAATGCGGTGCCGGGCCCCGGGCCAGCCGCGGGAGCACGGTGTGGTGAGGGTTTACCCGGCACCAGCCAGAGTGCCGGCCGGCGCGCAGGGGCGGCCGCGGCTGCTGACGGGCCACCCCCGCCCCCGCCGGAGCGGGTCCTATAAGATGGGTGACAGCTGCGCCCCCCCCGGGACCTGCGAGGGGATTTCTGCCGGGCCGCCGGGACCATGGACAGAAGGTGGTATGTAAGTGCACATGCTAAACGTCCCGCGCGCGCGTGTGCGTGTGTGTGTGTGAGTGTGTGTGTGTGTGAGCGTGTGTGTGTGTGAGCGTGTGTGTCTGTGTGTGCGTGTGCTTGTGCATGTGTGTGAGTGTGTGTGTGCCTGTGCTTGTGCGTGTGTGTGTGTGAGTGTGTGTGTGTGCTTGTGTGTGAGTGTGTGTGTGAGTGTGTGTGAGTGTGTGAGCGTGTGTGTGTGTGAGCGTGTGTGTCTGTGTGTGCGTGTGCTTGTGCGTGTGTGCGAGTGTGTGTGTGTGTGAACGTGTGTGTGTGAGCGTGTGTGTGTGTGTGTGTGTGTGTGTGCGTGTGTGTGTGCAGCAGGTGCGCGAGGGGCATGCAGACCGGCCGGAAAGCCATTTCAGAGTCTGGCCGGAGCCAACCACAGGGACAGGATCCTTCCCCGAGCACGGGTCTGCCTTTGGTCCCGCGGGTTTGGGGGAGGCACGCGTGTAAGCCCGGTTTCAGGGCTGTTTCCAGACGGACGGCCCTGGTGAGCGCTGAGCAGAGGGGCGTCCCCAGTGAGCCCCACCGGCTGTGCGCTGGGGCCTTCCCCAGTGAGCCCCACCGGCTGTGCTCTGGGGCCTTCCCCAGTGAGCCCCACCGGCTGTGCGCTGGGGCCTTCCCCAGTGAGCCCCACCGGCTGTGCTCTGGGGCCTTCCCCAGTGAGCCCCACCGGCTGTGCGCTGAGGCCTTCCCCAGTGAGCCCCACCGGCTGTGCTCTGGGGCCTTCCCCAGTGAGCCCCACCGGCTGTGCTCTGGGGCCTTCCCCAGTGAGCCCCACCGGCTGTGCTCTGAGGCCTTCCCCAGTGAGCCCCACCGGCTGTGCTCTGGGGCCTTCCCCAGTGAGCCCCACCGGCTGTGCTCTGGGGCCTTCCCCAGTGAGCCCCACCGGCTGTGCTCTGGGGCCTTCCCCAGTGAGCCCCACCGGCTGTGCTCTGGGGCCTTCCCCAGTGAGCCCCACCGGCTGTGCTCTGGGGCCTTCCCCAGTGAGCCCCACCGGCTGTGCTCTGGGGCCTTCCCCAGTGAGCCCCACCGGCTGTGCGCTGGGGCCTTCCCCAGTGAGCCCCACCGGCTGTGCGCTGGGGCCTTCCCCAGTGAGCCCCACCGGGACGGCTCCGAGCTGCAGCGGACGGGGTGACGGCCGCGTAGGACAGTGCAGAGAGGAGCCGCCCTTCTCCTGGGTTTGCTGTGCGAGGCCCGAGCTCTGGGTTCTGTTCCTTTAAGGCGGAAAGCAGCTGGGCTCGGCCGTCCGAGAAGCTGGTCAGTGCGTCTGTCACCGGGGCCCCAAGGAGCCCGTCGCCCGCTCTCGGCGCCTACAGCCTCTTGGTGCATACTGTCTGGAACGCTCCTCTGGGTCCAGGGGGTGGTGACCGTTACAGAAAAACAAACTGGTTTGATAAAGCAGGGAATACACATTTTTAAACGTTAAAATAAGCATATAAGTGAGAAACACAGGAGACCGGCCAGTGTAGCTCCGCGGCTGAGCATCCACCCAGGAACCAAAAGGCCACCATTCCACTCCCGGTCAGGGCCATGCCCGGGGGGGCTGGATCCTGTGTGTGTGTGTGTGTGTGCGTGTGTGTGTTTGTGTGTGGGGGGGGCGAGGGGGGTGCAGGTTGCAGCCAAGTGATGACGCCTCATCCATGTTTCTACCTCTTTCACTTCCTCTCTCTCTCAAAAATCAGTAAAAAGTATTTAAAAATAAATAAATGAATGAAACATAGAAATTAAAGATCACCTGCAATTCTCTGGTGCAGACTTGGCCGTGCCGGCATCCGTATATTTTAAAGGAAAATGGGATTCTATTGTGTGCGCGTGTTTCTGCACCCGCTCTGGGGGTGAGGTCTTCCCCATGGCCCTGGGAAGAACATCGCAGACCCTCGGGGTCCGGCCAGCTGCTGTGGGGGGGCCCCCCCTGCTGCGGCCGGGAGGAGGCGGGATGAACTTTCCCAGAGTCCTCCTCGGCGCCTCCGCCTCCTCAGGGCCCTGTGTTTTGGCAACAGCGCCCCCAGGACGGGTAAACACTTGCTGGAAAATTTCCGCTTCTGTGGAGGCGGATCCTGGGCCTGCCCCTCCGTTCGTACCTGTGTCAGGCTCACCCCTCCGTTATTATTTTTTAAAAAATATTTTTTATTGACTTTTTACAGAGAGGAGAGGAGAGGTATAGAGTCAGAAACATCGATGAGAAACACCAATCAGCTGCCTCCTGCATCCCCCCCCCAACCCCCACTGGGAATGTGCCCACAACCAAGGTACATGCCCTTGACCGGAATCGAACCTGGGACCCTTCAGCCCGCAGGCTGATGCTCTATCCACTGAGCCAGACCAGTTATGGAGGTTTTTAAAAATATGTTTTTATTGATTTCAGAGAGGAAGGGAGAGGGAGATAGAAGCATCAGTGATGAGAGAGAATCATGGACCAGTTGCCTCCTGCATGCCCCACACTGAGGATGGAGCCCACAACCTGGGCATGTGTCCTTGACTGGAATCGAACCTGGGACCCTTCAATCCGCAGGCCGATGCTCTATCCACTGAGCCACACCGGCTAGGGCTGCAACAACCTGGTTGAGGCATAACTGATGGGCAGTCCAGGGCACCGACCGAATAGCTGCTGAGTCCAACACACAGAGGTGTGTGCAGCACCCGGAGCAGGACACGCCTCCAGCCTCCTGAGGGGCCTCGGTGACTCTCCAGGTCGGTGCCCTGCCCGCAGGCACCACTGCCTCCATCTCAGAGGCGAGCTTTGTCCTCTCACCCCCACCTCAGGACATGCTGCAGGGCTGGCGTCCCCTTCTGCTTCGGCTTTGGGTCCCCAGGTCTCTGCCTCGATTTCCCCGTCCTCTCTCCCTGGGTCCCGGTCACGCCCGCTGGACCCCTGGGCCTGCAGCCATCGGGACCCCTCTGTGCCGGCTCCGTGTGGGTGGCTCCCCGTGGCTTCCCCACAGCACACCCCTCCCTGCAGGCTCAGCCCAAGTCCCACTTCCTCCAGGCAGTCCTCCCTCTTTGCCAAAAGGTTCTCCAATGTCTTCACCTCCACCCACACCCGGAAGGAGCTGGCAGCGTGGGCCTGGGTGTCTGCAAAGTGTGGGAGCCCTGGACGCCCCGGCTCGATGCCGCCCCCCCGCCACTCCCAGGGGCCAGTCTGTCCCGCCCAGGGCTGCCCACCCGTCCTCTCCTCGCTCTCGCACCTGCTCCCCCTGTCTACCCCCTTCCCCCTCCTGACTCTTCACCTCTCAGCTCAGCCCCTCCTCTCCCGGACCGGGTCCACCATCCGTTCTTCAGATGTGACAGCAAGACCTCTTGTCTGGCCGGCCCGGCTCAGGGGCTGAGCATCAACCCATGAACCAGGAGGTCCAGTCCCACTCCCGGTCAGGGCGCAGGCCCGGGCTGTGGGCTCCATCCCTGAGAGAGGGCGCGGGAGGCAGCGGGTCCATAGTTCTCTCTCCTCATGGGTGTTTCTCTCTCTCTCCTTCTTCCTTCCTCTCGGAAATCAATAAAAAAATATTTTAAAAAATTCCTGAGACTAGGCCCCCAGCTGGGTGCAAGCAGCACCATGAGGAAGAGCTTCCTCCCTCTGCGCCCCCCTGTGTGGCTGGTCAGGCCCCCGCTGCCCCAGGTCCACTGCAGCAGCCACCCCCAGATCCCAGCGCAGCCCTGGGCCCCGCACCAGGCTCTGGGGTCTGAACTCAGGTCCGCTGGGCCCTCAAGCTCCCCCTCCTCCCTCCCTCCCCTCCTCCCCTCTTCTATTCTCCCCCCATCCCCTCTCCCCTCCTGGGACCAGGGGGGTTGTTTCCCTGGACACCCCGCTAAGTGATGCAGGAAGTGGGCCCTCGGAGAGGGACAGCCAGCAGAGCTGATAACAGTGACGCCCGGGCGCCTCGGGGCCGGGGCCAGGGCAGATAAGCGGAAATGCCAGGCTTATCGAAGCTCCTGAGTTCTGGAGAGATGGCCCTGCCGGCCAGCCCCTCACTCCCACCCGGGCATCTCCAGGGGAGTAAACACGGAGCTGGCAGAGTCCCCGGTGGGCGGCAGGATGAGGACGCTGCGCCCGCCTCCACCACGGGCACCGGGTTACACCCGGATCTTTGCGGTAAGGCAGCCTCTGGCCTGCTTTGAAGTGGGAGCCCTGAGCAGCTGTCATGGCCAGGGAGCTAGGGAGCCGGACAGCTGGCCCCTGACCTGCGGCCTCGGGACCACGGACTCAGGGGGCCAGGCGGGTTGTGGGGTCTGTCGGCGTGGGCCCTTCCCGGCTCCTGAAGGAGGTGTGTGCAGGCCAGGCCGGTGGAGCTGCCCATGGTGTTTGGTGTGGACCCTGCGGGGCTGGCTGGGCTCTGGTCACCGCTGGGGTCCTCTTCGTTCGTGTGTGCCTCAGCTAACGGCGCCGGCGGGAGGGTGGCCTGGGCCAGGGCCTGGGCAGCAGAGGAAGCCTAGGGCCAGCGGGGTGGCCCTCTCCCTCCTGCCCCAACTCACACCGAGGTGACTGACACATCTGTCGGCTGGCTCTCCTCTGGGGTGGGGTAGGGTGGGTGGGCATGGCCAGTTTTGATCTCTACAGTTGCTTTCTTTTCTTTCTTTTTTTGATATTTTTATTGATTTTAGAGGGAGGGAGAGGAAGAGAGACAGATTGCTGCCTCCTGCACGCCCCACACTGGGGATGGAGCCCACAACCCGGACATGTGCCCTGACCGGGAATCAAACCTGGGACCCTTCTGTCTGTAGGCCGGCGCGCTGTCCCCTGAGCCACACTGGCCAGGGATGACGGTTACCTTCGTACTGTCACCATGTGCATGTCACCGTGTGCATGTATGTCACCGTGTGCATGGCACCGTGTGCACGTCGCCGTGTGCATGTCACCGTGTGCATGTATGTCACCGTGTGCATGGTGCCGTGTGCATGTCGCCGTGTGCATGTCACCGTGTGCACGTCGCCGTGTGCACGTCGCCGTGTGCATGTCACCGTGTGCATGTCACCGTGTGCACGTCGCCGTGTGCATGTCGCCGTGTGCATGGCACCGTGTGCACGTCGCCGTGTGCACGTCGCCGTGTGCATGTCGCCGTGTGCATGTCACCGTGTGCACGTCGCCGTGTGCACGTCACCGTGTGCATAGCACTGTGGGCATGGCACCGTGTGCACGTTGCCATGTGCATGTCACCGTGTGCATGTCACCGTGTGCACGTCGCCGTGTGCATGTCGCCGTGTGCATGGCACCGTGTGCATGGCACCGTGTGCCTGTCGCCGTGTGCACGTCGCCGTGTGCACGTCACCGTGTGCATAGCACTGTGGGCATGGCACCGTGTGCACGTTGCCATGTGCATGTCACCGTGTGCACGTCGCCGTGTGCATGTCGCCGTGTGCATGGCGCCGTGTGCATGGCGCCGTGGGAAAGGCATGTGTTCCGCGCTCACTCTGTCTCGGACGCGCTGGGGTTTCTTGGAGTCTCTGGTTCCTTTTGCTCCGCTTTGCCCGTTGGCCTGCGCTCCCTCTGGGTCTGAGCACTCGCTCTGCGGCACGTACGTCCCGTCCCCGTCACCCTCCTCATGGAACCGGCCACGGCCACGGCCACGGCCACGGCCACGGCCGCGCAGCCGAGTGCCGTCAGTCTCCGGCCGCAGCGGGCAGCGGGCTCTGAGGCCAGGCAGACAGCACGGGCCGTCCCCCGCCCCCGCACCAGCAGGGGCACCGGCCGGGGCAGGCGTGGGCTGGCCCGCGTGGCGCCGGGCGCCTCCCCGTTGTCCGGCGTGTCTGTGATCCGTGCCACCTGGACCGGTTCTCCCCGAGGCCTCGCTTTGCGGGCTCTCCCTCCTCAGGCTGCAGCTCGGACCGAGGTGGATGTCTCCTGGGCCAGGCCTCAGGGAAAGCTGGCTGTCCCCAGACAGGCCAGCGTGGAGTCTCGGGGGCCCGTGGGTGCTGACCCCGCCCACAGCATACCGCGGCCAGCCTGTGCTTTTCGGGAGTGGATCGGCTGCCCCGTGCTCACCCGGGACCCCATCTGAGCCCTCCTGGGGCGGCCGAGAGCCTGGGGGCCCGGAAGGAAACGGAGAAGGCAGGGGGCCACAAGGGGCCCCCAGGGGCTGGGGACTCGGTGGCACTCTCGGCGCCCCCACCTGATGTCCGCCGGCTTTACCAATGCCGCTCCGGCCAAGTTCACGGGGAACAGGGCTGTGAGGCCCAGACGCGCGAGGCCACGGGAGCCGGGCTCTGGGCCACCCGGGCCTGACCCGTCGGTTCCAGGGGAGCCGCTGTGGGGCGCAGGCCTCGCGGGCAGATGTGCCCCAGAGGGTCCGGGGAGGAGCACGGCCTGCAGGGCGCTCTTGGCGAGGATGGGCGGGCCATTGAGCTGCACTTCTATTTTTAGCTACAAGTGCCGAGTGACGGGGGCCTGCTGTGGGGCTCACCCGCAGCCTGACACCCTGGGGTCGTCTGCAGAGCAGCAGCGAGCACCCAGGTTTCTGTAATTGGTCAACTTTTTATTTGGGGGAGAGAAAGGAAGGGAGAGGGGAACACCCATTTGTTATTCCATTTATCGGTGCTCTCATTGGCTGATTCTTTATTTTATTTTATTATTTTTATAATAAAATATTTGATTTCAGCCGAAACCGGTTTGGCTCAGTGGTAGAGCGTCGGTCTGCGGACTGGAAGGTCCCAGGTTTGATTCCGGTCAAGGGCATGTACATGAGTTGCGGGCACATCCCCAGTAGGGGGTGTGCAAGAGGCAGCTGGTCGATGTTTCTCTCTCATCGATGTTTCTATCTCTCTATATCTCTCCCTTCCTCTCTGTAAAAAAATCAATAAAATATATTTTAATTTAAAAAAATTGATTTCAGAGAGGAAGGGAGAGGGAGGGAGAGATAGAAACATCAATGATGAGAGAATCATAGACCGGGCTGCCTCCTATACCATCCCCACTGTGGATGGAGCCGGCAACCTGGGCCCATCTGACTGGGAATCGAACCCTGACCTCCTGGTTCCTCGGTCAATGCTCAACCCCTGAGCCACCCGGCCGGGCATTGGTTGATTCTTGTGTGTGCCCTCCCCCAGGGTCGAACCCGCAGCTGGGCGTATCGGGGACAACGCTCTCACCTGCTGAGCTGCCGGCCGGGGCCAGGGTTTGTGTTTGATTTGGGGAAGCTTCACCTGTTCCATCCGGCTCACGCCAGGGCGGCCAGGCATTTTCCACGGCCTCGCTTTTCATTGTGCGTCTGTGTGCGTGAGCGTGTGTGTGTGTGTGTGTGTGTGTGTATGTGCACGTGCGTGCGCCTCTCTGTGTGTCTGTGTGCGCGTCTCTGTGTGTGTCTGTGTGTCTGTGTGCGTCTCTGTGCGTGTGTCTCTGTGTGTGTGTCTGTCTGTGTGCGACTGTGTGTGTGTCTGTGTGTGTCTGTGTGTGCGCGTGTGCGCGCGCCTGTGTGTGCGCACGCACACGCGTCTCTGTGTGTCTGTGTGTGTCTGTGTCTGCGTGTGTATGTGTGTGCGTCTGTGTATGTGCGTGTGTGTGTGCACACCTGTGTGTGCGTGTGTGCGTGTGTGTGCGCGTGCACACCTGTGTGTGTGTGTCTGTGTCTGTGTGTGTGTGTGTGTGTGTGTGTGTGTGGCGGGCGGCACCCCACGGCCGGGGACTCCCGAGGCCCCGCTCCTCTCGGAGTCCGGGGAGAGAACCCCCCTCCAGCCTCCGGCTTCAGCCCCGCGCCCGCTGCCAGGGCAGATTCCTCACATGTCTGCCCGTCAGCACCCTCTCAGGCCGGAATGCGCCAGCTCCGTGATGTCAGAGGCCCCGCAGAGGCGCCCTCCCGCCCTCCCGCAGAGCGGCCGTTAGCGAGGCCTCAGAGCCCACAGGTCGCGCTGCGGACGCCCGGATCGATCGCCGTGCGGGCGCTGGGCACGCGGAGCGGCCGACATGACCCTCCGGGCTCCGCGGCCCCGCTGAGGCCGGGCCCCGCGCGCCCCCGCCCGCCCGGCCGGCCCGCGCTGGGATGTCCAGGGCCTCCCAGGAGGGAGCGGGGCCCCGGGGGCTGCCGGCGGCGGCTGCAGCGGGCAGGGCCTGCCTGTCCAGCCTGGACCGGAAGCTGAGCGCGCTGGACGAGAAGGTGGACACACTGCTGCGCGCCCAGGAGGACGTGGCGGACAAGCTGCAGGGCGTGTGCCGGGGCCTGGACCACCTGGAGCGGGGCCTGAGCCGGCTGGAGGCCTCCCGGGGCCCGGGCCCCCCGGGGGCCGGCCCCACCCCGCCCGAGGAGCCTGCCCCGCTGGGGGACCCTGCCCCCCAGGGGGAGCCAGCCCTGCCAGGGGAGCCGGCCCCTCGGGGGGACCCTGCCCCCCCCGGGGAGCCCACCCTGCCAGGGGAGCCGGCCCCTCGGGGGGACCCTGCCCCCCCCGGGGAGCCCACCCTGCCAGGGGAGCCGGCCCCTCGGGGGGACCCTGCCCCCCAGGGGGACTCTGTCTCCCAGGGGGACTCTGCCCCCCAGGGGGACCCTGCCCCCCAGGGGGACCCTGCCCCTTCGGGGGAGCCGGCCCCGAGGGGGGACGCGCAGGCCGGCTGGCCGGAGGTCCTGGGCCTGGTGCGGGCGGTGCGGCAGGATGTGGCCCGGCATGGCGCCCGGCTGGAGGCCCTGCTCCGGGTGGTGGCGGCCGTGGACCGGGCCATCGCCCTGCTGGGCGCCCTGTTCCAGAACTCCGTGGTGCTGGACTTCGTCCTGCGAGGCAGTGCGCCCTGGAGGCGAGGCCGCCCGGCCCCCGGGTCCCCCGAGGTGGGTGACGCGTCCCCCGCCCGGCCCTGCTGGGGGGCCGCCCGGGCAGTGGGGAGTTCGGCCAGGGGGCTGCGCGTAGAGAGCCGAGCCTTTGTCCCTTCTTATTATTTTAAAATATTATTTGTGTTTTTTTAAAATATATTTTATTGTTTTTTTTACAGAGAGGAAGGGAGAGGGATAGAGAGTCAGAAACATTGATGAGAGAGAAACATCCATCAGCTGCCTCTTGCACGCCCCCCACTGGGGATGTGCCCGCAACCACGGTACATGCCCTTGACCGGAATCAAACCCTAGACCCTTCAGTCCACAGGCCGACGCTCTACCCACTGAGCCACACCGGTTTCGGCTAAAATCTATTTTATTGATTTCAGAGAGGAAGGGAGAGGGAGAGGGAGAGAGACACATCAATGATGAGAGAGAGCCATGGACCAGCTGCCTCCTGCACGCCCCGCACACTGGGGACGGAGCCCAAAACCTGGGCCTGTGCCCTGACCGGGAATCAAACCCTGACCTCCTGGCTCCTAGGCTGACGCTCACCCCTGAGCCACCCCGGCCAGCGTCTAGTCCCCCTTGTGCCTCCTGTGTGACCAGTTGATGGGGAAATGGGGAGCTGCAGCGTACAGTCATGGGCGGGTGCAGACGGGAGAGCGAGGCAGAGCCGGTGAGCTGGGGGCCGTGGGGACGCTCGCTGGACAGGCCGTGTCCCCCGGGGGCGGCGTGGGGAGCAGCCCGCCCCCCAGACAGGGCACCATCCAGAACCAGCCCCCTCCCTTCCTGTGCGCGACCTTGTGCCCCGTCCCCGAGTGGGCGCGAGTGCAGCTGCCTCCGAGGTGCTGACAGGGACCCGGGCACCCAGCCGGGCGGGCGGGCCGCAGCGCAGCTGGGGTGCAGGGCGGCTGCTCCGGGGTTGTGCAATCGAGCCTGGGCTTATGGGAGTTTGGCTGGGGGGTGTGCGTGTGCTTGAGTGTGTGCATGTGTGTGCACACATGTTTGTGTATGTACGTGTCCGCGCATGTGCGTGCACATGTGTGTTTGGGTGTGTGTGCACGCACACGTGTGCCCATGTGCGGTGTGTCCAGGCAATGCTCTGTTAGGTACGGCACAGGGGCAGCTGCTTAGGGACACTCGGGGCCTGAGCCGCCTCGGACCTGCTGGTACCCACCGGCTCTGCTACAGCTGAGCTGGGCTCTCAGGGGCTCCGGCCTCCCTTCCTCGCCCCCAGCCTGGCCGGCGCTGTCCCCGCTGACCCTCCCTCACCCCGCCGGCCACTCCCCCAGCGCCGCCTCACCCCGGCCCCTCCTGTGGGCACCGGCCCACGAGCGCGGCCTGCAGGGGCGTCTGGCCTGCCCTCGCCGCTGAGAGCCACCCTCAGCTTTATTTTATTTAGTTTATTTTACATTATGTTGTATTGATTTCAGAGAGGAAGGGAGAGGGAGAAAGAGCTATCAACGGTAAGAATCATGGGTCGGCTGCCCCCTTCTCGCCCCACTCCGTGGGCCTGTGCCCTGAGTGGGAATCAAACTGTGACCTCCTAGTTCCTAGGTCGATGCTCTCAGCCCCTGAGCCAGGCCGGCCGGGCACCAGCCTCAGCTTTAAGCGAGAATTCACCTAATATGTGAGCAGGGTGCAAACCATGCCCCGGCTGTGAGAGCAGCCCCCTCCTGCCCCGCCCCCAGGCCCAGGACAAGCCCTGCTTCCTAACCCTGAGCCTAGCCCGGTCTCCTGCATCCTTCCAGAAGCACCCTGGGGTGCCCCCAGCCCGAGGTTTGGTTTAGCTCCGCTGTCACCTCCTGTGCTGGCCTCTGCTGCTCTCTGCGTCATGGATGTGGGCGCGTCTCCGCACCAGGGAGCACCCTCGCTCTGTCCGTGAAGCTGCAGCGGCTGCGCCGGAGGTGGGGGTGGGGTCTCCGTGTATCGGCATGTTCGCTCGGCCACGCTGTCCTGGCAGCGGTGCGGAGTCTGCTCCCCGGGCGGTCCTCTGCCCCCGAGGCTGCTGTGCCCGCTCATCCGCACCTCCTCCCCTGCCTCCTCCTCACAGCCCAGCCGCCGGCTCCTTCTCCTTCCGGTGGGGGCCAGGCTCCCAATAAGGCGATCAGTCCTGTGCTCCATGAGCAGCCTTTTCCCTTTCATTCACACAGAAACGGGAGCCCCCCGGGAACAGGGCGAACCACCGGACGGAGGCCTGTACCCACTGCGGTCCTCGCCTGCAGCTCCAGGAGCTGCGCATCCTCTGGGTCCAGGGCCGTGTGCGCTGTCCCGCGGGCGGGCGGCCGCTCCGTCCTCCCCTTCGCTTCCTCCTCTGGCTGTTGTGTCGGAGCGGGCTGGGGGGCCGCGAAGCCAGCCGTCCTGGGCGGCATTTCTGGGCGGAGGGGGGTGCCGGGGGGAGGAGCGGGGGGAGGGAGCTTTCTCTTCCCCAGGGCCTCCCAAGTCTCCTCTGCTCGGCTCTGACTGGCCATCCTCTGTCGGCCACACAGCCCAGGGGCTGCCTGAGGACTGGGTGCCCTCCCAGCCGGCAGTCAGCTCCCCACGGCCCCGCCAGGAGGCCTCCACGCCCTCCGTGCCCCCGGCCCGGCCGGTCACGCAGGCGGAACAGCACAGGGGCAGCCGCTGAGAGCCGCTGGGAGCCGGCCTGGCCCGCGGACACACTGCCACGCCGGCCGGGCTGGCTGTTAAATTTTAAACTCGGCCCTGACTCCACCCGAGTCCTCCTTGGGCCGTGTGGGATGCACCGTGGGGTCGGAGGTGTGGGATTCGGGGGGGGGGGGTCGGGGGTGGGGCTGTGGGATGCGGGGTGGAGGGGGTGCTCAGGCAGGTCCAGCTCGGCGGGCCGGCCTCATCCTGGCGGAGCTGTCAGCGATGCAGGCCTCGGGCGGGCGCTGGGCCGGCCTCTTCTCCTTCCTTTGCATGCACCGCACAGGCGGGACCGAAAGCTGAGCGCCAGCCGAAACTGGTGTGGCTCAGAGGATAGAGCGTCGGTCTGCAGACTGAAAGGTCCCAGGTTCGATTCCGGTCAAGGGCACGTACATTGGTTGCGGGTACATCCCCGGTAAGGGGTGTGCAAGAGGCAGCTGGTCGATGTTTCTCTCTCATCGACATTTCTAGCTCTCTATCTCTCTCTTCCTTCCTCTCTGTAAGAAAAATCAATAAAAAAGAAAGAAAGAAAGAAAGCTGAGCGCTGAAGACAAAGCCTACGTGTGCCTGTGCGTGTGCACGCGCGAGTGTGTGTGTGCATATGTGTGCATGTGTGTGTGTGTGTGTGTGCATGTGCGCCTGCCTGCACCAACCACAGAGGGAGAGAGAACAATCTGAGCAGCAAGGTCTGCCAAAGGACAGTCTGTCCAAGTCCCTGTCTCCCGGACGGAAAGGTGGGGGTGGGGGGTAAACGGGGGGGGGGGAGAGGGGGCAGGAGGCGCCTGCGATAAGGCCCCAGCTCCCCAGGGCGGCTGGCAGGACGGCTCCCGTCACAGCGCTGGTGCCGGTGGTGACCCTGAGGACAGCAGCCAGAGGTTTTGTTTGTTTGTTTGTTTGTTTGTTTAATATATTTTATTGATTTTTTTTTTATAGAGAGGAAGAGAGAGGGATAGAGAGTTAGAAACATCGATGAGAGCCGAGACCGGTTTGGCTCAATGGATAGAGCGTCGGCTTGGGGACTGAAAGGTCCCGGGTTCGATTCCAGTCAAGGGCATGTACCTTGGTTGCAGGCATGTCCCCAGTAGGGGGTGTGTAAGAGGTGGCTGATCGATGACTCTCTCTCATCGATGTTTCTAGCTCTCTATCTCTCTCCCTTCCTCTCTGTACAAAATCAATAAAATATATTAAAAAAAAAAAAACCAAACATCGATGAGAGAGAATCATCGATCAGCTGCCTCTTGCACACCCCCTGCTGGGGATGTGCCTGCAACCAAGGTCCATGCCCTTGACCGGAATTGAACCCGGGACCCTTCAGTCTGCAGGCTGACACTCTATCCACTGAGCCAAACCGGTCTCGGCAGCAGCCAGAGTTTTAAAATCAATGTCAGAGAGGAAGGGAGAGGGAGGGAGGGAGAAACATCAATGATGAGAGAATCATGGATCGGCCACCTCCTGCACACCCCACCCTGGGGACCGAGCCCGCAACCCGGGCCTGTGCCCTGACCGGGCATCGAACCCTGACCTCCTGGGTCCTAGGTCGATGCTGAGCCAGCCCGGGCAGGCTCATCTTTAACGGATTGCGGACCACACTGCGGGGGCTCCTGCGGATGCTCAGCGTGAGGGACGCTCACTGGCTGGCGCTGGGCTCCCAGGTCCTCACGGCCCCGCCCTGGGCCCGGACGGTGCTGTGTCCCAGGCCGGGCACCAGCACCGGCTCTGAGCGCCCACCCTGTGCTGGGCACCTCCCAGTGCCCCACAGACGGCCCCACCCCAGCGCCCCGGACTGAGCCCTGTGAGAAGCTGACATTCCCCCCATTCTCCAGAGGGGAAAGCGAGGTGCAGGGGAGTTAGGGATCTCGGCCGAGTGGTGAAGGGGTGCCCTGGCCGCCTGGGGAACCGGAGGGGGGCCGTGGGGTCCAGCCGCCCGGCTCCCAGGCAGCGCGTCACTGGTCACCGCACGCTGCCTGCGAGCACGGGGTCAGCTGACCTAGGATCCAACCCAAACCACACCATTCGCCCCAAGCGGCCGGTCCGAGTTGACAGTTGAATTTAAACTAATTTTCCATCCCTGCTCTGAGCATTTCGAGGCCCACTCTGTGTCACCCTCTGTCAGGGGCTCATGAAGAAGGGTACCTGGCCGAAGCCGGTGTGGCTCAGTGGTAGAGCGTCGGTCTGTGGACTGACGGTCCCGGGTTCGATTCCGGTCAAGGGCATGTACATTGGTTGCAGGCACATCCCCGGCAGCTGGTTGATGTATCTCTCTCATTGATGTTTCTAGCTCTCTGTCCCTCTTTCTCTCTCTTCCTCTCTGTAAAAAATCAGTAAAATATATTTTTAAAAAAAGAGGAGGAAGAAGGGCACCTAGGACCCAGCCGGGTGGCTCAGTGGGTGTTGACCTATGACCCAGGCGTCAGGGTTCCATTCTTGGTCGGAGCACAGGCCCGGATTGCAAGCTGGACCCCCTGTGGGGGGCGTGCGGAGGCAGCTGGTCACAGATGTTTCTGTCTCTCTCTCCCTCTCCGAGGTCAGTAACAGTAAACGTGTTTAGGAGGCACTGAGGACGCCTGGAGGTGCTCTGCCCGCTGGTGGCCCAGCACGTGGCCGGTGCGAGCGTGTCTGTGCGGAGCGACGGTGACAATGGTGTGTCCGTGTGCTTCTTTCAGGACGAAGAGCGAGAGGAGGCGGCGGGAGCCCAGCCACGGCGGGCGCTGAGCGGCCGGGGCGTGCAGGCCGAGCGCCCGGGGCCGCGGGGCGGTGAGTGCGGGTGCGGAGGGGTGAGTGCGGGGGGTGCGGAGGGGTGAGAACGGGGTTCGGGGCGGTGAGAGCGGGTGCGGAGGGGTGAGAGCGGGGTTCGGGGCGGTGAGAGCGGGGGGTGCGGAGGGGTGAGAGCGGGGGGTGCGGAGGGGTGAGAGCGGGGGGTGCGGGGCGGTGAGAGCGGGGGGTGCGGAGGGGTGAGAGCGGGGGGTGCGGAGGGGTGAGAGCGGGGGGTGCGGGGCGGTGAGAGCGGGGGGTGCGGAGGGGTGAGAGCGGGGGGTGCGGAGGGGTGAGAGCGGGGTTCGGGGCGGTGAGAGCGGGGGGGTGCGGGGCGGTGAGAGCGGGGGGTGCGGAGGGTTGAGTGTGGGGGGTGCGGAGGGGTGAGTGCGGGGTGCGGAGGGGTGAGAGCGGGGGGTGCAGAGGGTTGAGTGCGGGGGGTGCGGAGGGGTGAGTGCGGGGTGCGGAGGGGTGAGAGCGGGGGGTGCGGAGGGGTGAGAGCGGGGGGTGCGGAGGGGTGAGAGTGGGGGTGCGGAGGGGTGCGGAGGGCTGAGTGAGCTCTGACGGGCTGTCTCCGCCTAATATTTACCCGGCCCCAAAGCCCCGGTGACCAAACGAGGCACAAGAAGCAGCCAGGCTTGTCCTCCTCCTTCCCCCCATGTCACCGTGTCTACGAAGCTTTTATTTTTATTTCCCCCGGAGTCTGGTTTCTAAGGCCACACTGTAAGCGGTGACACCACGCACACACATGCACATGCACACACACATGTTCGCACACATGCACACGCACACATGCACACACACATCTTAGATGGAACAGTCACACTGTACACCCAGCGCTCCAGAGGGTCCCGCCTCGCCCCCCGCAGCTGCGCAGGCAGGTCCCTGTCTTGCTGGGCACAGACTCCGCCCGTTTCCCTGCAGAGAGCCAGAAGGCTGGCCCGCCGGAGGGCACAGCGGCGAGGCCGCCCCCGGTCTGCGTGTCAGGGATGGGGTCTGAGGTCCCGGCCCCGCCAGAGGCCCAGCAGGAGGCCCCGCCGGAGGCCCCGCCGGAGGCCCAGCTGGAGGCCCCGCCGGAGGCCCCGCCGGAGGCCCCGCCGGAGGCCCCGCCGGAGCCGGGAGGCGGGGTCCCCGGCCCCGACCAGGCACCTGGACACCTGCCGCCCGCAGAGGCGGAAGCCACAGCTCCCGGGGCGCCTGGTGAGGCCCCCGAGCCCAGCCGGGAGGTGGCACCAGGCCCAGCACCAGGGCCAGCGGCCAGCGGTCCTGACGCTCTGCGCGCGGAGGACGGTGTGACGCTGGCCTCGGGCCCGCCTGCCGGGGCCACCGCAGCTCCCGGCGGCGAGGACACGCCTGGCAGGTGAGCGAGCCGCTGGCGCGGGCGCGGGGGGTGCGGGGGGTGCGCGAGGCCTCGGCGTGGGGCCGGCTGGCAGGGCCGCTCTGTGAGGCTCGGGCAGAGCAGCTGCCGGGCAGCGCCCCTGGGTGCCCTGGCCCCGGCGGGGTGGCCACGGGGCAGTGACGGTGGCTTCCTCGGGCTGTCTCCCCCCCCAGGCTCTCCGTCCACGTGCAGGAGACGGACGTGCAGGAGGCGGACACGCCGGGGGAGCTGCGGGGCGTGCCAGGGGTCAGCCCCCGTGTGGCGTCCCCCGTGGAGGCCCCGGCCACTACCCAGCCTGGGGAGCCGGCCCTGCCTGCGCACGGGGGCCGGCCCCAGGCCCCAGGGACCGAGCCGGGGGGACACGGCGCCGCTCGGAGCAGCCACGGCGCAGCAGAGGCCGAGGGCTCGCCGGGACCCGCAGCCGGAGCCGCCCCGGGACTGAGCGGGGCCGGCGGGGGCTCGGGGGCGGACACGGGCGCGGGAGCCGGCGGCCCGGAGCCCGGGGGGGACGGCACCCCCGGGGGCCCGGGTGCAGCCGTGGCGGGGGCGCCCCAGGGAGCTGTGGCCCGCGGCCTCGTTCTGGGTAAGCGGGCGGTGCCCCGGGGGCGGGTGTGGATCCCCCCTCCGGCCCCCTGTCTGTCCAAGGGGTCTCGCAAGGCTGGGGAGCTGCCCGCTGGGGTCCGGGGGGTCTTGTGGGGCCGGGGGAGCCTGGGGGGCCGGGGTGCTGCCCGCTGGGGCCCGGGGGGTCTTGTGGGGCCGGGGAAGCCTGGGGGGCCGGGGTGCTGCCCGCTGGGGCCCGGGGGGTCTTGTGGGGCCGGGGGAGCCTGGGGGGCCGGGGTGCTGCCCGCTGGGGCCCAGGGGGTCTTGTGGGGCCGGGGGAGCCTGGGGGGGCCGGGGGAGCTGCCCGCTGGGGTCCGGGGCGGGTGGGTGTGCAGCGTGAGGAGGGCCCAGGGGCTCACAGGCCGCTGTCTCCTGCACAGACGACAGCCCGGCCCCGCCGGCCCCGTTCGGGCACCGGGTGGTGAGCCTGCGCGAGGCGGCGGCCGCAGCGGGCTACGCGGTGTGCCAGCATGAGGTGCTGGGCGGGTAGGTGCTCCGGCTGATGGCGGGCGGGGAGCGGGAGGTCCCCGGGGCGGAGAGGGGCCGTGTTGGAGGCAGTGGGAGGGCCGCATGGGGGGTTGGGGTTGGGGGGGAGGAAGTCCTCGGCGGTGGGGAGGGGAGAGTGCTCCCTGGGGTGCAGGGAGGAGCAGTTCTGGTCTAGGTTTAGAGGGCAGTGTGCAGTGGGTGGGATGACACCCACGGGTCCCCTGGGTGTGGAGGGGGTGGGACCGGACAGGGGGACCTCCGGTGGTGAGGGGTGAGCCTCCGGGCGCTCAGCCCTGTGTGGTCCACAGGGGCCGGTTTGGCCAGGTCCACCGGTGCACGGAGCGGGCCACGGGCCTGGCGCTGGCAGCCAAGGTCATCAAAGTGAAGAGCAGCAAGGATCGGGTGAGAGCCCGCCCGCCCGCCTGCCCGCCGGGCGGCTCCGGCCCCGGCTCAGGGCTCAGCCCGGGGCCCGGCCACCCAGCTCCCGCCTGCTGAGTGGGGGACCTCGCCTTCCCGCTCCTTCCCCCCTCACCCCGGCCCCCAATATACGCTTACTGATGTCAGAGAGGGAGGGAGAGGGAGACAGGAACATCCGTGAGGAGAGAGAATCCTGGGCCGGCTGCCTCCTGCACGCCCCCACACAGGGATGGAGCCCGCACCGGGCCTGGGCCCTGACCGGAGTGGAACGGTGACCTGGCTCAAGGCTGCCGCTCACTCCCGCGCCCTGTGGCTGGGCCGCCTCTTTTCCGTGCCCCCTGCACCCCAGCCAGGGCTCCCCTGCACCCTGGGCGGCGGGGCCCCCCCGGGCGTCTGGCTTCCTCCCGGGCTCCGGGCGCCCCGTCTGAGATGGGGGGCTGACAGGCCCCCTCTGAGCACCCACTGGGTGGTGCGGGGAGGCGGCCTGCTGTGAGGGCAGGAAACGGGGGGGGGGGTGGGCACTCGTGTGCCCGTGTGTGCGCCCCGGGAGGTGCCGTGGGCCCCGCCCCCTGACATGTTTTGGGGACCCCCCCCCTCCGCTCGGCAAGGAGGACGTGAAGAACGAGGTGGCCATCATGAACCAGCTGAGCCACACGAACCTGATCCAGCTGTACGACGCCTTCGAGGGCAGGCACAGCTGCACGCTGGTCATGGAGTGGTGAGTGTGCGGCCCCGGGCTGGAGCAGGGCGGCTGGGCAGCACTGCGCCCGTCCCTCCACCCCTGCCCCCGGCCTGGGACCCCGGACACGCCGTCACCTCCTCTGCCCGGCCTCCAGTCTGACCCCACCTGCAGTGTGGCTGGGCGGGTGTTAGGAATGTGGGTTTGGTTGGTAGCGGCTGGAAATTGGGACGTTTCACACTAAAACCTAGGCATACTGCTTTTCTTTTAAAAATTGATTTTGGGCTCTAGCTGGTGTGGCTCAGTGGATAGAGTGACAGTCTGTGGACTGAGAGGGCCCAGGTTCGATTCCTATCAAGGACATGTGCCTGGGTTGTGGGCACATCCCCAGTAGGGGGTGTGCAGGAGGCAGCTGATCGATGTTTCTAACTATTCCCTCTCTCTTCCTCTCTGTAAAAAAATCAATAAAATGTAAAATAAAATAAATTGACTTTGGAGAGAGAGGGAGGAAAAGAGAGGGAAGGGAAAGAAACATGGGCGTGAGAGACATCGATGGGCTGCCTCCTGCACACTCCTCACTGGGGATGGAGCCCGCAACCCGAGCACGTGCCCTCACCGGGAATCGAACCGGCGGCCTTTGGTGCAGGGGACAGCGCCCTGGCCAGGGCTCCGGCTGTTCTTGCAGACCCAGTGCCGCTGGGCCTGTCCCCCCAGCCGGAAAGGGGGCTGGTTTGTCCGTTTGGGGTTCTCGCCTGGAGGCACTCGTGCGCCCCTGTAGGCAGATGAGTTCATGGCCCTGGCCTGTGGCATCGGTAATGGTCCCCGCTATGTGAGCCTGAGTGTCCGCACGGAGGAAACCCGCTCCCCGTGGCCGCCACTTCCTTTTGCAGCTGCACCGGGGCTGGGGCGGGGCCGGAGCACAGGGCCCCCTCGGGCTCCCCGGCCGGCTCCGGAGCCTCGCTCAGCCCGGCGCCTGCCTCCCGCTTTCCTGGCAGCGTGGACGGGGGAGAACTCTTCGACCGCATCACGGATGAGAAGTACCACCTGACGGAGCTGGACGTGATCTTGTTCACCAGGCAGATCTGCGAGGGCGTGCACTACCTCCACCAGCACTACATCCTGCACCTGGACCTCAAGGTCAGGCTCCACCTGGGCGTGGTGGGCGGCCCGGGTTCCCACGCCTCTGCTGCTCCCTCGGCTCTGAGAGCTTTCACCTGGATTTCATCCCTGGCTTCTTGCCACTCCTAGTTGTATCGTCCATCATCTATCCCAGTGTTTCCCAACCTTCTCTCATGATGAGAATCACCTGGTGGAGTTGTTAAAACACAGATTCCCGGATCCCAACTAAGAAGTGCTAAACTAGAATTTTTGGGAACATACAGGTAAAATTGTATACTTAACTAGTGCTCTAAGACAGATTTTATATACAGAGCACTAAGTTAGGTATGCAATTTTACCTATATGTTCTCAAAAATTCTGGTTTAGCACTTCTTAGTTGGGATTCGGGAATCTGTGTTTTAACAACTCCACCAGGTGATTCTCATCATGAGAGAAGGTTGGGAAACACTGATCTATCCATCCATCATCCATAATCCATCATCTATCCATCCATCCATCCATCCATCCATCCATCCATCATTCATCCACCATCCACCATCCACCATCCACCATCCATCACCTACCCATCACCCTCCCTCCCTCCCATCCTTCCCCCCTCCCTCCCTCCCTCCCTCCCTTCCCCGTAGGCTGACCTGGGCCATTCATTTCCCCGGGAGGCTGGGAGGCTGAGGCCTGACAGTAAGTGAGGGAGCTGCCGAGCTTCCAGCTGGTGCCTGCCCTCAGCAGACCCCCTTTCTCTGCAGCCGGAGAACATCCTGTGTGTCAAGCAGACCGGACACCAGATAAAGATCATTGACTTCGGGCTGGCCAGAAGGTGAGGGCGTGGGGGCACTGAGCACCCGCTGGGCTCTTTCTGGCCCTCTTGGGCACGGGTGCCCTCAGCTCAGCCGATTTTTTATTTTTAATTTTTTAAATGGACACTTTACTTTTTAGAGCAGTTTTAGCATCACAGAAAGATTGAGGGGCAGAAACAGGTTTCCAGACCCCCTGCCCCACACATGCAGAGCCCTCCCCCACCCCCAGCCCCTGACGCCAACACGATGAACCCACACGACAGTCACCGGCCCAGCCACGGCGCAGCCAGCAGGGAGCCAGCCCCCCCCAGCCCCACCAGCCCCACCCAGCCCCCCCCAGCCCCACCCAGCCCCACCAGCCCCACCCAGCCCCACCCAGCCCCACCCAGCCCCACCAGCCCCACCAGCCCCCCCCCAGCCCCCCCCAGCCCCCCCCACCCCACCCACCCCACCCAGCCCCACCCAGCCCCACCCAGCCCCACCAGCCCCACCAGCCCCACCAGCCCCACCCAGCCCCCCCAGCCCCCCCAGCCCCCCCCAGCCCCACCCAGCCCCCCCAGCCCCCCCAGCCCCCCCAGCCCCACCCAGCCCCACCAGCCCCACCCAGCCCCACCCAGCCCCACCAGCCCCACCCAGCCCCACCCAGCCCCACCCAGCCCCACCAGCCCCACCCAGCCCACCCAGCCCCACCCAGCCCCACCCAGCCCGGCTGCCGGCTGAGTCACCTTCTCTCCTCTCGCGGACAAAGGCCTGGTGGGGGCTGGGGGCTCCATGGCTTCCGGTTCTCCCTGGGGACCCAGGAAAGCCTGAGGCTGGGGCTGGGGAGTGAGGGTTGCCTGGGAAACCCTGTGTGTGTGGGGGGCGGAGGCATGTGGGGTCCGACATTGCCTGGCTGCACCTGGGCCCGCCCCAGCCTCCGCGTCTCCCTGAGCCGCCCCCCCCCCCCCCAGGTACAAGCCGCGGGAGAAGCTAAGGGTGAACTTCGGCACGCCCGAGTTCCTGGCCCCCGAGGTCATCAACTACGAGTTCGTCTCGTTCCCCACGGACATGTGGAGCGTGGGCGTCATCACCTACATGCTGTGAGTGTGTGTGTGTGGGGGGGGGGGGGGCAGACCCCGAGGACCATCCGTCCCGTGGCTGCCGTGGCCACCGTGGCCTCTGTGGACCACATGCTGTGAGTGTGTGTGTGTGGGGAGGGGGGGGCAGACCTCGAGGACCATCCGTCCCGTGGCCGCCGTGGCGCCTGTGGACCACATGCTGTGAGTGTGTGTGTGTGTGTGTGGGGGGCAGACCTCGAGGACCATCCGTCCCGTGGCCGCCGTGGCCTCTGTGGACCACATGCTGTGAGTGTGTGTGTGTGGGGGGGGGGCAGACCTCGAGGACCATCTGCCCCGTGGCCGCCGTGGCCTCTGTGGACCACATGCTGTGAGTGTGAGTGTGTGTGTGGGGGGGGGGCAGACCTCGAGGACCATCCGTCCCGTGGCTGCCGTGGCCACCGTGGCCCACATGCTGTGAGTGTGGGGAGGGAGGAGAGGGAAGACCTGGCAGGACTGTCCGCCCTGTGGCCGCCGTGGCCTCTGTGGACCACATGCTGTGAGTGTGGGGGAGAGGACCTGGCAGGACGTGGCTGCCGTGGCCTCCGTGGCCCACAGTCCCTCCCACCGCAGGCTCAGCGGCCTGTCCCCGTTCCTCGGGGAGACGGACGCCGAGACCATGAACTTCATTGTGAACTGCTGCTGGGACTTCGAGGCAGAGTCCTTCGAGGGGCTGTCGGAGGACGCCAAGGACTTCGTGTCCCAGCTGCTGGTCAAGGAGAAGAGGTACGTGGTGGCCCGGGGCGCATGTGCGTGAGGCCTCCTGACGGACAGCCCCCGCTGACCGCTGACCGCTGACCGCCGGCCGCTGTTTGCTCCCAGCTGCAGGATGAGCGCCACCCAGTGCCTGAAGCACGCGTGGCTGAGCGACCTGCCCGCCAAGGCGTCCCGGGCCCAGCTGCGCCTCCGGTCCCAGCTCCTGCTGCAGAAGTACCTGGCTCAGCGCAAGTGGAAGGTGCCTGTCCGCCGCCGCTTTTTAAAAATTATTTTATTACTTAAATATATCTTATTGATTTTCTTACAGAGAGGAAAGGGTAGGGGTAGAGAGCCAGAAACATCGATGAGAGAGAAACATCGACCAGCTGCCTCCTGCACGCCCCCCACTGGGGATGTGCCCACAACCAAGGTACATGCCCTTGACCGGAATCGAACCCGGGACCCTGATTCTCATCATTCACGTTTCTACCTCTCTTTCCCCCTCCCTTCCTCTCCGAAATCAATAAAAATATCTTAAAAAAACAAAACAAGAAACAAACAAATAAGCAAAGACAGAGAAAGCGCGTTCGCCCGGGAAGGAGCCAGCAGTCCTGGCCTCACCCTGAAGTGAAAGGTCCTGTTGGCTTCCCAGCCGACTCGGTTTCAGGACCCCCGTGGGCTCCGCGCTGGGGACAGCTCCTGGTCCCACTTCCTCCTGCTCCAGTTGGCCCCGAGAGTCACGTGACCGTCCTATGTCAGCTAGAATCCTGGTTTAGGCCAGCGGTCGGCAAACTCATTAGTCCTCAGAGCCAAATACCAACAGCACAACGACTGAAATGTCTTTGGAGAGCCACATGGTTTAAACTTCAACTTCTTCTAGCGCCACTTCTCTAGAGAGCCACATGTGGCTCTCCAGCCGCAGTTTGCCGACCATGGTTTTCGGTGATCAGTTTAAAGAGCCTCACTTGTCCTTTCGTTGTTTAAGGAAAACAGCGAGCCTAAAGATCCGCTTCTCTCCTCTCTCCTCTCTCTCCTCGTCTCCAGAAACACTTCCATGTGGTGACGGCGGCCAACAGGCTCAGGAAGTTCCCCACCTGCCCCTGATCCCAGCCCGGACGCCCTGCCCCTGATCCCGGCCGGAAGCCCTGCCCCTAATCCCGGCCGGATGCCCTGCCCCTGGCCCTGGGCCCGGCCCGGACGCCCTGCCCCTGATCCCGGCCCCTGATCCCGGCCGGACGCCCTGTCCCTGATCCTGGCCGGACACCCTGTCCCTGATCCCGGCCCGGACGCCCTGCCCCTGGGCCCGGCCCAGACGCCCTGCCCCTGATCCCGGCCCGGCCGCCCTGCCCCTGATCCCGGCCTGACGGAGCCGTGGCCGTGAGATACCCGGCCTCTGGCTCAGACGGACGCCGAGAACTGTGCCAGGAGGCTCTGGCGGCCCTTCCGTGGGCAGGACTGTGGCCGCCGTCGGAGCGGCTGGTGTGAAGGCTGTGTCTGCCCGTCAGGTGCACCTGCGTCGGGGCCCGTGTGGCATGCCGTCCGTGGCAGGAGGGCGGCGTGCACGGAGGGGGGAGGAGGGGGACGGACTGCGGAGCTCGGCCGGATTCCGGGACTCGGACCCGCACAGCGGCCGGCGGTCAGCGGTCTCCCTCGGCCCGGAAAGGCCTGCCGCTACGGTTCCCTGGGGCTGGGCCACGTTGTACTGACCGTCCGGCCCTCGCTGTGTGCAGCCACGTCGGATCCTCTAACAGCCGAAACTGGTGTGGCTCAGTGGATAGAGCGTTGGCCTTGGGACTGAGGGGTCTTGGGTTCGATTCCGGTCAGGGGCATGTACCTTGGTTGCTGGCACATCCCCAGTAGGGGGCGTGCAGGAGGCAGCTGATGGATGTTTCTCATTGATGTTTCTAACTCTCTCCCTCTCCCTTCCTCTCTGTAAAAATCAATATATTTAAAAAAAAAAAAAAAAGGATCCTCTGACGTTCTACCTGCGCTCCCTTTTGAGAAGGAAGCGTGCCCCTCTGACAGCCTTTGAGTTTGGAAATACACTGAGAACGCATTTGTGTATCTTTACTGATCTCAGAGAGAGAGGGAGGGAGTGGAATGGAGAGTAACATCAAATGGCTGGCCCTCGTCAGTCTGGCTCAGGGGATGGAGCGTCAGCCCTCAGGCTGAAGGGTTCCGGGTTCCATCCCGGTCAAGGGCATGTGCCTTGGTTGCGGGCACATCCCCAGTGGGTGGTGTGCAGGAGGCAGCTGATTGATGTTTCTCTCTCATCCATGTTTCTAACTCTCTATCCCTCTCCCTTCCTCTCTGTATAAAATCAATAAAATATATTAAAAAAATAAAGGGGGGGGGGCCTGGTAAAGTGTTGGATTTCAATGCAGCAGGTACCTCTGGGAACGTTGTTCCGAGTGCAGCCTGCAGAGGGCGCGCGAGAGCACACCTTTCAGCACTCCGGGGTCCCGGTCCTCCAGCCCCTCGGCCATCAGCTGCTTGGCGATGCTGCGCATCTTGTCCCAGAAAACACACTGCGTTCCCTGGATCTACAGCAGCAGAGCCTCCCGGAACTTGAACACGAGCCACATCCTTAACGGAGACAGTTCTAACAGCTCCTCTCAGAGGGAAACCCGGGAAAGGAGTTTAGTGATTTATCGGACACAACACACCCAAAGCGTTTCTTCGTCTGTAGTCCACACAAACGTGATTGCCGAGGCCCTTCGTGTTTATTTTTCCTGCGAAGACTCCGCAATCGATGCATGGGCCACCCTTACACACATTTCCGATCCGGGCTGGGCTTGTGTTCAAATCTCATAAAACTCACTGCGGAAACAGACGTGAGCTGTGTGACATCTTACACACTGCCTCCTCACGGAATTACAATAAGTATCCAGGGTGACATTTAATTAAAAAAAACTAAGTTTTCTGTAGTTGTACTAGCTAATTTTAAGTGCTTACTAGTCACGTGGAATCAGTGGCTTCTGTATCAGGTCAGATAGAAAATCTTTTATCTACTAAATTTTATTTTTTCCCATATGCTGTTTTTTTTTTTTTTTTTTTTTAATATATTATTGATTTGAGAGAGGGGGAGGAATACAGATAAAAACATTCATCTGCTGCCTCCTGCACGCCCCCTCGTGGGGAATCGAGCCTGCAGCCCAGGCCTGTGCTCTGACCGGGAATCAAACCCGTGACCTCTTGGTTCGGGAGTTGTGGCTCAACCTCTGAGCCCAGGGGCTGGGCTGCTATCTTTCCCCGAGAGGATCAGTTCGCACCAGTGAGGGGGGGCTGGCGCCTCCCTTACCTGATGCTCCAAAGCCTTCCTGAAGCTTCAATGTTCCTGGGTTACTTCTGTTAAAGCTCGGATTATTTTAAACCCTCTGCTTGGCTGGGGTGTGCGCTTCGCTTTAGATCACACCCGTGCCCGTACCAGCCGTTTCCCAGGGACTTTTCCGTTTGAGCGAAGCCGCTGGGAACCGCTGGCCGAGCAGCTCGAAGGCGGGAGGAGCCACTGGGCCCAGCCGCCGAGGGGCGCGGGAGGCGTGTTCTCCCACACTGGATGGATGTGCGCCCAAATCAGTCCTGCCCCCACGTTCACGGGGGATTCTGCTTCCAGAAATGTCTCCCTCAGCAAACCCTGGCCCCGTGGACAGAGATTCATGCCAGTTGTTCATTCTAACGTTCGCTGGTGGCCCGAGGAAAACCACTCCCAGGTGCCTATCGGTTCGGGTTTAGTAACCAAAATTTCCACGTCCACGAGGGAACGCCCTGCGGCTGTTACATGTGTGGACGGCCCTCCCACGCTGAGACACGCGTGTCCGTGCTATGTAAGAAACCCAACAGCAGGTGTGGAGCGTGGGTGATGGGGGGAGGGGAATCCCACTCTTTATAGTTTCATTTTTTAAACAAGGAGCATGTGCTGCTTTTATTAAACATTAGCAACCCCTTTGCCAAGTGTGGGCCTTGTTTTGACCCCGATTGGAGCAAATAAGAAGGTACTGGAGACATCGGGGAAATGGGATTCTAAATGGCGGATCTGCTGAGAGCGTGGGGGCTGCGGGGCGGGCGATGCTGCAGGTGAGGGACTTGGGGAAAAGGTGTGTCGGTAACAGGCAGGTTCAGAGTTGCGTCGGGGTGACCAGTTCGTGGGTGCTTGTCACTGTCCTCTTCACTGCTTAGATCTTTGAAAACTGTCATGAGCAAGTTTTAGAAAATCAGTTAAACCAGGAGCAGCTGTGAGAGCTGAGCTTCCGAAAGGCTCTAACACAGAAGGGGGCGGACGGAGTGCGTGTACGCTTCCCGCCTGGGAGCGTGCCGGGAGAGGTCTCAACAGGAAGAATCCTGCCTAGGAGGCACCTGGACAAGGTGCAAATTTAAGACGGAACCAAGTATTTGGTCTAGTAATAATTAATGTCGTTTTCTAATACTTTTTAAAATCGAATTTATTTAAACAATACAACAAAATTTAATCAACAATATAGTTGCCGTTGTTTTCTACTACTTGTGCCCAACGCTCAGGAAGCATTTTAATCCCTCTGTTGTAAAATTCTTGTGATTTTGATGCAAAAAATTCGGTCAATGCATTTTTTGAGGCATTCTTCATTATTAAATTTTTTTCCAAGAAGAAAGTTTTGCAAAGAACGAAACAAATGGTAATCGGAAGGGGCAATATCAGGAGAATATGCAGGTTGAGGGAGAACTTCCCATTCCAACTGGCGCAGTTTTTCAGCAGTGATTCTTGCAGTATGCGGTCGTGCGTTATCGTGGTGAAGAATTACGCCCTTCCGATTAATCAGCGCAGGTTCTTTTTCTCTTAAAGCTTGGGCTACCCTTTCCAATTGGGCACTATACACTGCACTTGTAATGGTTTGGTTAGATGGTAAAAGTTCATAATGAAGAATTCCTTTAAAATTCCACCAAACACACAACATCACTTTTTTCGCATGCAAGTCAGGTTTTGGCATGGGCTGCGGAGCCTCATTTTTGTCCAACCATTGAGGCTGCCTTTTCAAATTAACATACAGCACCCATTCTTCATCTCCGGTAACAATTTGCTCTAAAAACGGCAAACAGTTTTGACGAGAGAGGAGCGAACTGCAAATTGTGACTCTTTGATTACGGCTGTTGTCGGTCAACTCATGAGGAACCCATTTTCCAAACTTTTGGACTTTGCCAAGTGGACGCAATTGATTGGGAATTGTTTTTTGTGAACAATTTAAAGTTGTCGCAAGCTCTTGTTGGGTAATTTGAGGATTTTGCACCAAAAGAGCTTGAAGAGCTTCTTGATCAAAATTGGACACACGGCCTCAACCACTCTTGTCATCTAACGAAAAATTTCCCTCGCGAAATTTCTCAAACCAACGCTGGCATTTTCTGGCGCTAATGCATCTTGACCAAGAGCACTACAGATGTTTTTTGCAGCCTCACTTGCTTTTCTTCCTAATTGGAACTCGTAAAGCATGCAGTGCCGAATATGCTCTTCATCCGCCTTCTTCTTAGCCCTAGTTTTGCAACAAAAACCAAACCAAACCAAACACAAACTTTTTCAAGCAAAACTTGTTAATTGCACTTCACACGTTCTGTAGATACCACGTGTTTGAAGGTTATGTCGATACAAGTCAACGCCAAGCAAGATTTTAAACGAATGTTTAAAAACGACATTAATTATTATTAGACCCGATACTTCCTGGAATCCACATAATCAAAATGATTACCACGTGCTAAAGATTTACTGATATCAGAGAAGGGAGAGAAACATCAATGAAGAGAATCATTTATCTGCCCTGGCCCGTTTGGCTCAGTGGATAGTGTGTCCACCTGTGGACCGAAGGGTCTTGGTTTGATATCGGTCAAGGGCACATGCTTGGGTTTCAGGCTCAATCCCCATAAGGGGGTGTGCAGGAGGCAGCCGACCCATGCTTCTCATTACTGACGTTTTTATATCTCTCACTCCCTTCCTCTCTGAAATCAGTAAATATATTTTAAAAAGACATTTTTTGGCTGCCTCCTGTACTGGGCATCAAACCCACAACCTGAGGATGGGCCCTGACCGGGAATTGAACCGTGACCTCCTGGTTCATAGGTCGCCGCTCAATCACTGAGCCCCGCCAGGTCTTAATTTTAGTTAAAATCGTGTCTGGTGTGATCACTGAGCCACAGCAACCAGCCTCCCCTCAGAAAGGCCTTTCCCCTGTGGTTTGGAGAAAGGGTGTCTAACAGATCACGCTGTTCAGTGTGATGGCAGGAAGTGAACCTGGCCCGTTGGCTCTCAGGGAGGGGCTGTGGACTGCGCTAGGGGAGCGGTGCTCCTCTACATTGTCCTCACTGCTCCCTCAGCAGCGTGCTGGGTGCTTCAGCTCCTCCTGTGAGCAGACCGTCTGCTCCCGGCTTCACGGGGCGGTGAGCGCCGGGTGCTGACCGGGGGCGCCGCTTCCCCGGCTGCTTTCCTGCTAGTGGACAGCAAGGGCCCCTCATGAGGAAGGCAGCATGGACCCACATAAAAGCGGTATTTATTAACTTGGCTGTACATACATTGATTTAATCAATCCAAGAAACAAGACAAAAACTGAAGTGAAACCTGTAACCATCGGCCTGAGTGTTACAGGCCGGAGGAGACGGAGCAGCGGCTCCGGTCCCTGCATGGGGAGCCGGGCCGTGCCAGCGGGGCCGGGGCTGATCTGGCGCGCGTGCAGCCCAGGCCAGGGGCAGCTGCTGCCCAGGCGGGGGCCGCTGCTGCCCTGCTGAGGCGGGCCGGAGGGTCCTTGCCATAAAAGCGAGCAGCAGGAGGAACTCACTCGGCCGCAGCCGCCTGTGCTCTGGCAGCGTTTTCCAGAATCTTCCTTTTCCACTCCTCGTAATCCAGCGCCGGGTCTTCACTGCTGGGCGGTTTGGGTGGGCCCTCTTCCACCTCCTCTGTTTCTGCGAGACAAGTCACCGTGTGTCAGCCTCAGTGTACAAATGCCCTAAGAGAGAAGCCTCTTTCACGTGCCCCCCGTTAGGGTCACAGGGAACCGGACCCTCACTGGCACTTGACGCTGACTGAAATGCAAGCGGAGGCAGCGCTAACACACCTAATTCCTACTCTTACGCTGACAGCAGGGGCACTCGCCTCGCACTACCCTGTGCCTCCAGCACCGAAGCCGCCGCCTTCACCCGCAGGGCAATGCCAGGCGCTCAGACAGGAAGGACACCCCTAAACCGCAGTCAGGCGGCGGCAAGGCCCGGCCAGAGGCCACGCATGGGCAGCAGCTGTGCCTCGGACCCGGTGCCCGTCAGGGCGGGAACAGCAGCGGGCATGGCGCTCGCTGCACAGACCCGTCCGTGGAGTCAGTGCGCCTTACCGGCTCCCAGAGCCTCGTCCGTGGCCTTCCGTTTCTTCCAGGGTGGGGACCCGGCATCTCGAGGCTCTCCTTTCAGAAACGGTAAGTGTCATCGGGTTAATTTTTCTTCTATGCTCAGCGTTAGTATTTAGGCATGTTAAAACCAACTTTTTTTTACACGTTTTTATTGATTTCGGAGAGGAAGGAAGTGGGAGAGAGAGAAGCATCAATGGTGAGAGAGAATCATGGATCGGCTGCCCCCTTACTGGGGAATGCAGCTTGCAAACCTGGCCTGTGCCCTGACTGGGAATTGAACCTGAGACCTCCTGCTTCATAGGTCGATGCTCAACCACTGAGCAACACTGGCCAGGTCTGGGCACTTTTTGGGCGACAAATAAAAACCAGATTCCTCAACTGGTCAGCGACCAGGAGCAGGGAGGAGGCAGCGAGCTCGCCCTGGTCTCTTCTCGGCTTCTCGGCAGACCCGAGAGCCCTGCTCTGCTGGCTGGAGCGTGCGAGGCCGCCGCCAACAGGAAGCCCGCGCAGAGCCACTTCCAGGTGGGCTCAGAGCCACGGGCTTTTAAACACTCCTGAAGCCACTTCAGTGAACGACAGAATAAGACACTCCCTCGCGGAAACGTATCAGGTGCCGTCAACACAGAATTCAGAAGCAGCCGCTCCGCAAGTTTGAAAATCCTGGCCTTCGACCGGCAGGCTTACGTTTTCACGGGACACGCTCTGAGCCCCGGAACTGGTACTCACGGTCCAGCTGCCGCCCAACCTTCTCCAGCTGCTTACACAGCCGGTCAAAGATGGCCTTCTTCACGCCCGACGTGGCTACCATCTTGTTTTTATCCACCTTCAGCTTTAAAATCCTACAAAGGAATTCGGTAAATTATTGTTTTGCAGAACCACAGTTGTTTGGTTTAAGACGTTTTAAAACGACAAATATATATTTTTTATTGATTTCTCTGACTGGGAATGGAACCGTGACCTCCCGGTTCGCAGGTTAAACCCGAGCCCCACTCACTTGCAGGCCGTGAGCAGCGCGGCGGCGGTGAACAGCGGCCTGGACAGGTCGAGGTCCGCCTGCTGCGTCTGTGGAAGGCTGGCCTCGTAGCTGAGGGAGGGAGAGCAGCGTGCAGGATCCCCGTGAGGAGCAGTATTGCCCGTCAGACGTAAAGGCCCTTTAAATGTGTGCGCCACGCTCTCTGGCACCTGAGCGTCCAGCGAGAGGCCCGTGGGCAGACCCCTGCGTCACTCACGCTGCTTACGGACCGGCATCAGCCCCAGGCCCGGGCCTCACGCTCGTACCTCTGCAGCGTCTGCGCGGCCAGGGCCGCGGCCTCCGTGCAGCCGAACTGGACGGCCAGGTCCTGTATCCCCACACTCGAGTTCAGGCCCAGCAGACACTCGAACGACTTGAGGCGGCTCTGGTACGCCTTCTGGTTCAGGCCGGCCAGTTGGGCGACGTAAGCCTTCGGAAGGGAAGACGCACAGACCTAAGTCCTGCACACGAGGGGCTGTGCCAGGACAGCCGAGTGGGGTGCCTCCACACACAGTACAGCGAGCGGCAGGAACCGAGAGGTGCAGGTACCGCCGTCCCTTTTTCAACAAAGCTGCTCGTGTGCAAGTCACCGGGACCAGGAGGTGTCTCTCCAAGTTAATCCTTCCAAACATCGGGGCTTTTTTAAAACGCCGCGGGACACGGGACAAATGGTTAAAAATCGGGACTGTCCCGCCAAAAGCTGGATGTCTGGTCACCTTACCTTACCCCCACTTCACGGGTGAGGAGACTGAGGCTCCCGGAGCTAGAACCAGGTGGGGCCGAGATCTGGTCTCAGCCCGACTCCCCGATTCCCGGCCTGTGCCCCGACCACTGTGGTCCCGGAGGAAGGACACGCCGGGGGCCATGGAAGGAGCGCGGGGAGGACGCTAGCCACAGCGGGGAGGGGCCTCGCACGGAGGAAGGCGGGCCGGGGAAATCAGGCGATAGAGAACGTTGGGGGGAAAATCCCCCCCCTCCAGCTTGATAAAATGGTTTTAAAGTCCATCTCGAACAGCCAGGAAAACCTCACACGGGAGCTCTGATGGGCCCCCCAGAAGGGGAGATGAGGACAGTTCGGCCTCAGCCCCGCTTACCCTGTCCAAGGGGCAGCTCCGGCAGGCGGCCGCCAGGTCCAGGCACATGACGGCGCTGCTGGTCTCGGAGGTGCATGCAGACAGGCCACCGCACCTCACCCGGGACAGCCGCAGCAATTCCTCCGCCTTCCTGGGGATGAGCAAACCCTGAGGCTCCCTCCGGCGTCTGTCCCACACCCAGACCATGCGGGCCCGGCTGGCCTGGGCCTGGGCCTGGGCCTGAGCCCTAGGCCCGTGAGCCACCTGCGGCTCCCTGGCCCCTGGAGTGCGGCTCTTCCACAAAACACCACGGCCTGGGCGAGTCTATGTTGAAGAAGTGGCGTTAGAAGTTTAAGTTTAAAAAATGTGTCCCTCTCTCTTGCCGAGACCAGTTTGGCTCAGTGGATAGAGCATCAGCCTGCTGACTAAAGGGTCCCTCCCGGGTTTGATTCTGGTCAGGGGCATGCACTGTGGTTACAGGCACATCCCCAGTAGGGTGTCTAACTCGCTATCCTTCTCCCTTCTTCTCTGTAAAAAAATCAATAAAATATATATTTAAAAAAAACACACGTGGCTCTCCAAAGAAATGTCAATCATCGTCCTGTTGATGTTTGGCTCTGTGGACGGATGAGTTTGCCGACCAGTGCTGCGTGGGGCCTGGACGGCCATCGCTGGGGGAGGCCGCGGGGCTCCGGCTCAGACATCACCGTGCACAGCACCGCCTGCAGGCAAAAGCCAGCCCTCCGATCCCTCCGAACCGGCCCTCCCGTCTCCCTTACGGCCCGGAACCAGCGTGCAGCGCCGGGCAGGCCGGCCCGCGGCTCCGTCCGGACCCCTCCCTCCCTCCAGGCCTGGGCTCCCAGGCCCCAACACCCGGGGCAGAGAGGCTGGGTCTGCTCCCAGCGACGCTGACGGGAGGGGGGGGGGCGTGGGCGGCACCCACAACCTGCTTTTCTGTCCAGGCGCCGGCACCGGGAGGCGCTGAGTGGATGGCACCCAGGCCCAGGGGTCTCCTCCCGTCCGGGTCCGCGGTGCACGGTGCATGGTGCAGCCGCAGCCGCTGGCCCGCCAACCCGGCCCTGCCGGCCCCCAGGCTCCGGCACAGCCGTGGCTCCGCTCCGGCCCCTCCTGCCACCCGGGCCTCGGCGCACGGGACCCCTCCCCCGGCCCCGGCCCGGCGGCGCCCCGCTCTGTTTCGCGCGTAGCTGCTGCCGGTGCCCTTCGGTCGGCTTCGCCGCTGCAGACAGACCCCAAGAACCGACGTTCCCGCCTCCCGCTCTCCCGCCCGCACCCCGCACCCCGCACCCCGCCCGGGGGAGCCAGCAGCTCCGGGGGGGAGGCCCATAGCGGGACGGCCGCCGGCCTCGGTCCCGCGGGAAGGGGCGCGGCCCGCCTGGCGAGGACCCGGGCGCTGCGGCCTGCGCGGCCGGACTCACCTCAGCACGTCGGGCTCGGAGACGCCCAGGCGCCGCGCTAACCGGGGGATCAGCCCCGACTCCATGGCGCCGACCGGAGGGCCCGCGCGCCGCTCGGAGGAGACGAAACCCGCGCGCGGACGCCGCGCCCGCCAGTGGCGGCCAGGCCCCGCCCTCCTGCTGCGCCCGGATTGGCTGGGACGGACCGTGAGGCCGCCCCCGCCCACCAATCGTGGCCCTCCTTATGCGCATGCGCACGCCGATTGCACGCGCCGAAGCGGAGCGGCTCCCGCTCCTTCCATTCCTCCGTTCCTCACGGGCTCCATTCCTCACGGACTCCAGGAAGGCTCCCTTCCCCTCTGGCTTTCTCCTTCCTGGCTCTGAGCGAGTCCCCGCCCCTCCGCCCCGCCCTCTCCCACACCGTGAACAGACTGGCTGGCGCCTCGGTCCGTCAACCCAGTGCGCTGGGGCAAGAGCCAATCGATACGCGAGACTTGGGCTCCTAGAAGCGGACCAATCGAGGGGCCTCCTGCAGGCCCGGAGGCGGGGCTAGAGAGGGCGGGGCCTGGCTGGCGTCACCTGACCGCGGCGGGCCGGGCGCGCGGAGGCTGCTGAGAGCCGCAGGGCCGGGGCGTCGCCATGGTGAGTGCCGAGGGGCGGCGGGCCGGGCGCCCCCCTCGCCGCTCCGGCGCTCGCCCATCGCCCTGGAGCGCTGCGGGCGGAGTTGGGGCCCCGCCGCCGGGTCGCGGCTCCGACCGGCCCGGCGTGGCCTGCGGAGTGCGGGGCAGGCCGGGGAAGGCCGCAGGCGCGGTGGGCGGCGGCTCCCGGCGCGGCCGAGGTCCGAGGCGGGCGCTCCCCGGGTGTCCCGGCCTTGCAGGCACTGGGGTCCGCGGAGGCCCGCGGCCGCTGCCCTGAGCGCAGCCCGGGTGCTGGGGGCGTGCGGAGGGCCCGGGGCGCCGGGACCCGCCCGGAGTCCCACCTCCGCCCCTGACAGTGTCCGCGGCCCCACGGCCTCTCCGGGCAGGAAGCACCCGCCGGGGGGGACCGCCTTGGCCGGCCTCGGCGCCTCCCGAGCGCGGCGCCTCCAGCGGTTTCTAGGGACTCGCCGACGCCAGTTTCCTGGAAGGACGCGAGCTGCCCGCCGGCCAGGAGCGGTGGTCCCCGGGCGCCTGGCGCCTCCCCGGCCTCCCGGCCTCCCCGGTGCCCACATCCGGGCTCCCTCGCCGGGAGCAGGTTTCTCCCCGCCCGGCGGCTGCTGGCCGGGGGACTGGCACTTCCTCAAAACGTGCCCCGTGCCCGGTTCCCGCAGAGGCGAGCTGCCACTTGCATTTTATTGGGGTGTCACCGAATCTGCATGAGGGTGTGTCCGCGGTGGGTCCGTTTTGAGGCCTCACATGCCCCCTGGACAGACAGACTGCCCCCCTCCCCCCCACGGCCTGGCCTTCCCTTCCCACCAGTGAGGGCCGCAAAGCAGCCTTCAGTGTGGACGTGGTGTTCAGTAATGGAAGCCCTTCAGGGAGGCTCTCCTGCCATGCACCCCCTCCGGGTGTCAGGCCGATGGGCTCGGAGCCGGAGCCAGACCCTCAGTTCTGTGCGCGGGGGTTTCACTGGGAGAGAAAATGCAGGTGCCGGTCTGGTCACTGTCTCTGACTCCGGCAGGGCCCTCAGTCTGCTCTGAGCTTCACGTTTGCATTTGAAAACCAGTGCTGGCCAGCCAGTATGGCTCAGTGGTGGTTGAGCTTTGACCTATGAACCAGGAGGTCATGGTTCCATTCTCGATTGGATTCTCAGTCAAGGGCGCAGGCCCGGGTTTCGGGCTCCATCCCCAGTGCGGGGCGTGTAGGAGGCAGCCCATCCATGATTCTGTCTCATCACTGATGTTTCTGTCTCTTCCTCCCTCCTCCTTCTTCTCTCTCAAATCAATAAAGACATAAAAATGAAAAGAAAGGAAGGAAGGAAACCAGCGTTGGCCTCTTTGGCTCCTCCCATCCTGGAATTCAGGATCCAGTTCAGTTCGTCCAGCACCCCTGTGCCTTGTCATTAGGACTGTGCTCAGCGCTGGAATCGCCCCTCTCACTGGCTTAGGGGTCTGGAGGGGAGGAGGCGGGTGGAGCTGGAGGCAGGCAGCCCAAGGACTGAGGACCGAGGATGCTGTGCCCGGTGGGTGGCGGGGAGCGGCCTGCCTGGGAGCTGGGAAGGACCTGGGAGTCCAGTGGGACGTACAGTGCGTGGGCAGGTGATGTTCCCCCTCCTGATTCCGTGCCCCCCTCCTCCCTGCCCCCGTCCCCCTCCTCCCTGCCCTGTCCCCCTCCTCTCTGCCCCTGTCCCCCTCCTCCGGTTGCTCTTTGGTGTGTCACGCTTGCAGCAGCTCTTGCGTGAGCATGGCGGTGTCCCGTCACCTTGTGAGCGGGCTGTCACTGCAGGGGGCTTGGTTGTGTGGCCGGGGCCCCTCTGCAGCGGGAGTGGAGAGATTGGCCAGCAGACAGGCGGTGCGGACTGACGAGCGGAGATGAGGGCTGTGTCCACGGGGGTAATAGTAACGGTGACACTTCTGCCGTGCTTACGTGGAAGCGCGTTTCCTTCATTCCTCATCACAGCGAGTGAGCCCGTTTGATAGGAGCGAAGTGGGACGGAGCGGGGTTTTGTGATTGCTGTGCTCACAATGACCCCACTTTTCTCTGCACCCTACCCCTGTGCAGACTCAGGGTGCTGCTGGTTTGGTCTCCAGCTAACGGGCCGATCACCAATGTTAATTTAATCTTGATTCTGTAGTGTTTCCACCTTTCCTTTAGTCCTTTCTTAAATGAAGGTGAAGTTTACATAAAACAAACCTTGCATTTTAGCACCGGGTCATGCCGCCCACCTCTGTCCAGCTGCCAGACATCGTCACCTGGTGGAGACCTGTGGCACTCCTCCGCCACTGACTCCCCACTCCCTCCTGGCGGCCACTGCGGCCTGTTTCTGGGGTGATCTGCCTGTTCTGGATGTTTCACACACCCGGAACCAGGCAAGATCTGGGCTTTGTGTCTGGCTTCTTTCGCTTAGCACAAGTGTTCTGGGTTCACTCCCCGAGAGGGTCACTGCTGCCTTCCTTCCTATGACTGGAGAACGTTCTGTTATTGACGTGTACCGTCACTGGTTTGTCCGTTCACCTGTTGATTCTCTAGTACCTTTTTATTAACTATATTTATCCTAAACATTCTAACACCAGCTCATCCGTTCACTTGTTGGACATTTACGAATATCCATTATGTGTCAGGCAGTGTTGGGTCCCAAGGTTGTAAAAATGACCATCACTTACAATTAAAACGTGACGCAGTGTGATTGAGGTGTGAACACAGTGTTTGTGCAGCACGGAGAGGAGGGGGCTAATTCTGCTGGACAGGCCGGTCTAAGTCACGTGGTGAGCAGGTTTTTGCTGATGGCAAAGATTGCCTGGACATACAGGCAGGTTTACAGCCGTGAGTGCGCAAAGCACAGGTTACACTCTTGTGTTATTATTAATTACTACATTATTTTTATATCAACAACTGGAGCCGCTCCGGCTCCGCCCTGTATTTTGTCCGTGTCTCTGTGGGTGTGGTTTGAAGTGATGAGCCAGGGACTGAGAAGAGTGTCTTGGCTACTACACGCCAGTCCAGCCAGTTTCTTTCTCGCCGTTCGTCCCCCGTTGCGTGTTGCTTAGGGGGGTTCAGTGTTCCATGAACGACTCCCTGGTCTGAGACTGGCCCGCAGGGCCGGCGGAAAGGGGGCCAGAGAAACGCTTTCCGAGGTTCGGGCGGAGTGTGGGCCTTCACAAGCGCAGGCTGGGTGCCGGCTGGAGTGGCTCAGGGGTTGGCGTCGGTCCATGCTCCAAGAGGCCCTGCCGGATCCCCAGCACGGGCTGCAGGAGGCAGCTGCCGATGTTGGTGTTTCTCTCTCTCCCTTCCTCTCGCTCTGAAACATCGATACAGAAAAGGCGGTGGTGTCTGATGGCTGCGATTGGGGGGTCAGAGTGTATCGGCAGCACCGGGCAGCGAACACTGGCCTCACGGTCCTAAGAGGCTCGCCTTTAGGGGACGCTCAGCCAGTCCCCGAGAGGGAGTGCGATCTCTGCACAGTGCCGCCGCCTCCTCCTCCTCCTCTTCGTCGTCCTCCTCCTCCTCCTCCCCCTCCTCCTCCTTCTCCTCCTTCTCCTCCTCCTCCTCCTCCTCGGTGTCCTGCTGACCCCAGGGCCCGCACAGCGCTCTGCCTGGTAGTGTCAGACACGGGAGTGGGAGGGGAGGTTTGGGCGGTTCCCTGAGGCCCAGCCTTGCTGGAAACCCGGGGAAGGCCCGGGGAAGCTGTAGGAACACCGAGCGGTGAGAAGAGCGTGCGGGTGAGACTCACGGAAGTGCTTCTTGCTTTGCAGCCTACCACACAGCAGTCCCCGCAGGACGAGCAGGAGAAGCTGCTGGATGAGGCTGTGCAGGCCGTGAAGGTGCAGTCCTTCCAGATGAAGAGATGCCTGGTAAGCGGCAGCCGGGGTCTGGAAGCTGTGGCGGCGCCATTGCCAGGACAGCGTCCTGTCCCACAAGCTCGGTGTCCGCTTCCTGGTCGCCGGAGCCAGGGCCGCAGTGGCGGGTTGGGCTGCAGGTCTGCTGGGCCGTCGGCTCGCTGAGCCCCGCGCCTGCTGGCACCCTGCACCGCTCTCCGCAGAGGGCTCGGTGCTGGGGACGGAGCTGGTCAGCGGTGTCCCCAGCACTGGGCGGAGGTGTTCCTTAACCGAGTCCAGGTGTGCCAGGCCCGCTCCTCATCACGTCCCTCCTCCTCCAGGACAAGAACAAGCTCATGGACGCCCTGAAGCACGCGTCCAACATGCTGGGCGAGCTCCGGACCTCCATGCTGTCGCCCAAGAGCTACTACGAGCTCTGTATCCTTTGGTGGGAGGGCACCGGGCCTTGGCTCCTGCGTGTCCCGGAGCGTGTCATCGCTGCCTTCGCGGACAGCGCCCCCCCCAGGCAGGGGTGCTGAGTGACAGGAAGAAACCCGTGTCAGAGGCCCTTCTGAGTCTTCCTCCTTCAGTGCTATGTTGTGCCTCAGTTTCCAGAGGCTTCCTGAGGGCCCTGGGCGCTGGCTCTTTACTTACCGCTCCGACCCTGTCTGCAGGACCCGCAGGGGAAGGGGTTCTGAGATGTGCCTGTCAGACCCGCCAGCACACTGAGGGCCCCTGTTCCGTCTGCCTTGCCCCCCAGACAGACAGCCTCTCGGCCCTGTTCTCAGATAGCGCCCTGGCTGAGCGGCCGCTGCGGGTCCAGGGTCGCTCGCCTGGCCTGGTTCTGTGTGAGCCTTAACCTGCGGGAAGATATGGCCATTTCTGACGAGCTGCACTACCTGGAGGTCTACCTGACGGACGAGTTTGCCAAAGGGCGGAAGGTGGCGGACCTGTACGAGCTGGTGCAGTACGCGGGCAACATCATCCCGCGGCTGTAAGTCGGGGCCCTCCGGGGGCCTCACAGGGGCGATCGTTTCACGGCTCCACTAGAGCAACAAGGGGTTTTGGAAATAGAAGGAAACGGACGTGTTTTGTTCAATGTCTTAACTACTAGAAAAGTGAATGTAACCATTATTCCTAATACTTGGGAAGGTGATGGTTACGTGTGTGTGTGTGTGTGTGTGTGTGTGTGTGTAACTTTGGGGTGTCTGCGGTTGTTTTCTATCCATCCACGTTTGTCACCCTGCAGGAGAAAGCCGGCCCTGCCTCGTGTGCCAGCTGCATCGGCATTCAGTGTGCCGGCTGCGTCCTCCCATTCCTGACCTGGCGTGTCCTTTCTCCTCGCCGTCTAGGTACCTGCTGATCACGGTGGGCGTGGTGTACGTCAAGTCCTTCCCTCAGTCCCGGAAGGACATCCTGAAGGACTTGGTGGAGATGTGCCGGGGGGTGCAGCACCCTCTGCGGGGGCTGTTCCTTCGTAACTACCTGCTGCAGTGCACCAGGAACATCCTGCCCGACGAGGGGGAGCCCGCCGAGTGAGTGCCGTGTCCGCCGGCGCGCGCCGTGCCCCGCAGGCAGACCGTGTGTGCGGGCGCTCTGGCGGGCCTCTGTGCCGCACACAGGGACACCTGAGCGTCTCTAGGACCTGCCTTTCTCCCTGGCGGACGGAGAGCATTTCTCATTCCATTCGGTAGACTTCCGAAAGATGGTTATTAACTGCGTTCTGTTTGGGAATTGTCCTTTCAGTGAACTAATGACGCTTAATGCTTAATGTTTTCCACGAACCACCCAGTTTTCCTGCTGTTCCCTGCATGTCCGTCTGTTCGTACGGTGGATGGGCTGGCCTGCCAGTTCCCTAGAACAGAATGGTTTCCGTGATCTCTGCACACACATGAGATGTGAACAACCAGAGCACACACAGGCTTAGCCGAGTAGAGGCTGTTTGCTTTATTATGATTCTTCTCCCAGTTTTGAAGATTAATTAAGTGGCTGGTAAAAAGGGTTTGAAAACCAAGTTCCCCCTCTCAGGAGGTGTAAGAACAGGCAGGAAACACATGATCTCTTCCCTGCTCACTAAGCTTACCTTCCGATGGAATCTTAAACTGTTGAACAACTCGGTGATGTAGTTGCCGGTACGTTGTGCCAGGCGAGTTAGGCTTTGGCACTAACGCAGCTGTGGTTGGTGCGGGGAAGGCCCGGGGCAGTGTTCTGTCCCGGTAACAGCTGGTGTGCTGGGTCCTCTCCTGGCATTCCCCGGAGTTTGTCCCCTGGAAACGGAGCGCCGAGCTGGGGGTCGGAAGCCTTTGATCAGCCGGGGCGTTAGAGGGGGACGAGGAGGAGCACGGAGGGAGGTGGCGGGGAGCGTGTCCGTGACGTGGCCCGTGTGCGAAGGTCTCCCCGTCTCCCTGCAGTGAAGAGACGACGGGCGACATCAGCGACTCCATGGACTTCGTGCTCCTCAACTTTGCCGAGATGAACAAGCTGTGGGTGCGCATGCAGCACCAGGGCCACAGCCGCGACCGGGAGAAGCGGGAGCGGGAGCGGCAGGAGCTGCGCATTCTGGTGGGCACCAACCTGGTGCGGCTCAGCCAGCTGGAAGGCGTCAACGTGGAGCGCTACAAGCAGGTGTCTGCGCTGCCCCCCTCCTCCTGCCCGCAGTGTCGTCTCTGTGCTGCCCCCCTCCTGCCCGCGGTGTCGTCTCTGCACTGCCCCCCCCTCCTGCCCGCGGTGTCGTCTCTGCACTGCCCCCCTCCTCCTGCCCGCGGTGTCGTCTCTGTGCTGCCCCCCCCTCCTGCCCGCGGTGTCATCTCTGCGCTGCCCCCCTCCCCCTGCCCGCGGTGTCGTCTCTGTGCTGCCCCCCTCCTGCCCGCGGTGTCATCTCTGTGCTGCCCCCCTCCCCCTGCCCGCGGTGTCGTCTCTACGCTGCCCCCCTCCTCCTGCCCGCGGTGTCGTCTCTGTGCTGCCCCCCTCCTCCTGCCCACGGTGTCATCTCTACGCTGCCCCCCTCCTCCTGCCCGCGGTGTCATCTCTACGCTGCCCCCCTCCTCCTGCCCGCGGTGTCATCTCTACGCTGCCCCCCTCCTCCTGCCCGCGGTGTCATCTCTACGCTGCCCCCCTCCTCCTGCCCGCGGTGTCGTCTCTGCACTGCCCCCCTCCTCCTGCCCGCGGTGTCATCTCTACGCTGCCCCCCTCCTCCTGCCCGCGGTGTCATCTCTACGCTGCCCCCCTCCTGCCCGCGGTGTCGTCTCTGTGCTGCCCCCCTCCTCCTGCCCGCGGTGTCGTCTCTGCGCTGCCCCCCTCCTCCTGCCCGCGGTGTCGTCTCTGTGCTGCCCCCCTCCTCCTGCCCGCGGTGTCATCTCTGCGCTGCCTCCCCCCTCCTGCCCGCGGTGTCGTCTCTGTGCTGCCCCCCTCCTCCTGCCCGCGGTGTCGTCTCTGCGCTGCCCCCCTCCTGCCCGCGGTGTCATCTCTGCGCTGCCCCCCTCCTGCCCTCGGTGTCGTCTCTGTGCTGCCCCCCCCTCCTGCCCGCGGTGTCGTCTCTGTGCTGCCCCCCCCCCGCCCGCGGTGTCGTCTCTGTGCTGCCCCCCCCTCCTGCCCGTGGTGTCGTCTCTGCGCTGCCCCCCTCCTCCTGCCCGCGGTGTCGTCTCTGTGCTGCCCCCCCCCCTCCTGCCCGCGATGTCGTCTCTGCGCTGCCCCCCTCCTCCTGCCCGTAGTGTCATCTCTGCGCTGCCCCCTCTCCTGCCTGCGGTGTCCCTGGAGTCTGGTTTAAACGGGGAGATGTTGTCGTTAAATGACGTCTAAGAAGACTTAGACCAAAAGATGCGTGTTGAGTCTGTGTGGAGCGGAAGGTTGAATATTACAGTTTCCCTTTTTGAATTGCGATGAACCGTATTTTGCTGGAGGTTTACCGCAGAGCTACGTAAGCTAACGGCTCGGGGAGAGGGAGAAGCACCTAAGTGGGAGGAGAGGAAGCAGGAGCCACAGACTTTTTCTGTGAAGCATCAGAGAGTAGATACCGTCCCCTCTGCCGCCTGGGACTGCTGTGCCCCTGGCTGGCATGCTGAAGCGGGCACAGACGGGTGGCGGCAACTTACAGGCCAGCGAGGCTGTGACCCCTGGAGTCAGCAATCCGGAATAGACCACAGACTATAATCAACTATTCATAAAGGCACAGAAGCAGCCTTTACAACAGGTGGTTCTGGAATACAGACATCTGTATGCAGACAAAACCCCCGACCTGTGACCCCGCCTCATACCTCATTAAAAAAACCTAAAAAATGCGCCAGAGACTTAAATCTAAAATCTATTAAAATTTTTAGAAGAAAACATAAAGGAAATTTCTATAACCTTGGGTTAGACAGAGGTTTCTTATTAAAAAAATATTGATTTTTTTTTTTTTTTTTACAGAGAGGAAATGAATTTTACTAAATAGAAACACAATTTTTAATTTAATTATAAAAAATTTTAAATATATATTTTCATTGATTTCAGAGAAGAAGGGAAAGGAGAGAGAAAGAGAGAGAGTCATTGATTGGCTGTGTCTTGCACGCCCCTGACTAGGGATTGAGTCCACAACCCAGGCCTGTGCCCTGACCAGGAATCTAACAGTGACCTCCTGGTCCGGAGGTTGATGCTCAACTACTGAGCCACGCCGGCCGGGCTATAAAATTCTAACCTAGAAATGAAGCAAGAATGAGAAAAACCTAAAATATGGTTTTTAAATTAATAGTCCAAGTGTGTTACTAGAGAGGTAACCTAAGATTTTGAAAATCATCCTTTATCTCTTACTTTTCTCTCAGATCGTCTTGACCGGCATATTGGAGCAAGTCGTGAATTGTCGGGATGCTTTGGCTCAAGAATACCTCATGGAGTGTATTATCCAGGTAAGTGATAGCACTTCGTTTGTCTTTTTAAAGATTTTTAAAAATATATATATTTTTATTTATTTCAAAGAGAAAAGAAGAGGGAGCGAGGGATAAAAACACCCATGATGAGAGAGAATCATGGATGGGCTACCTCTTCCAAGTCCCCCACTGGGGATCAAGCCCATAACCTGGGTATATGCCCTTGACCAGAATCAAACCTGGGACCTTTCAGTTCGCAGGCTGATGCTCTATCTACTGAGCCAAACAGGCTAGGGCAATTTATGTGTTTTTTTTTAAACAACCCACTTTATAGTTCATTAATTTTCATTTTTTTTTTTTAATCTTGACAGAGGAGAAATGGGCTTTGGTGAATAAAGAATTCCTTTCTCCTGCCGCTAACATGTGGTCTCTGTGTTTTCCCCCAAGTGTCAGCGAACCTCCCATTCCCCAGTTCTCATTAGGCGCAGCAGAGTGGGTGCCTGTGGTTAGTGGACCGGTCTGTCTGGCTTATGGTGGAGAGCTTAGCGTATTTTAATTTGGTCCCCGAGACGGAAGCGATCTCTCCCACGAGTTCGGACTCTCAGTACCGGCCCAGAGGCTGACGTGAGCTGTGTTTGCTGTCCAGTCAGCTCTGGCTTGGTTTTCAGGTTTTCCCCGACGAGTTCCACTTGCAGACCCTGAACCCTTTCCTCCGGGCCTGCGCCGAGCTGCACCAGAACGTGAACGTGAAGAACATCATCATCGCGCTGATCGACAGGTGAGAGCTCCGGGCGAACTGAGCTCCAGTGACACGTGAGAGGCCGTCCTGACACGTGAGACGCGTCCTGCGTCACTCCCGCTCCCGAGTTACTACGCAGCGCCTGCCACGTACACGTCTAGTTCTGGAAGCGCCAGTACCGATCAGTGCTCCTCTCACTTAGCAGGAAAGAGGTTTCGCGTTTAATTGTGCAGAAGCATGAGATAACATACACATATAGAAATATCTTTTTATTGATGTCAGAGAGGAAGGGTGAGGGAGAGAGAGAGGAAACATCAGTGATGAGAGAGAGTCATTGATCGACTGCCTCCTGCATGCCTCCACTGGGAATGGAGCCCTGGCCAGGAATCGAACCATGACCTCCTGGTTCACAGGTCAATGCACAACCACTGAGCCACCCCAGGCGGGCTAAAGATTGTCCTGTTAATCTTTCTGTTGAATACATCCGTCTCCTTAACGCATTTCTGTCCGTATCTGCTTAAGCAGGCTTCACGGAGTTTGGCAGCATTGGCCTGTTGAGAACCCATTTCTGTGTGGCACCACGTTTGGGAGAAGTGGGATTGCAGGGAAGTAGGGCTTCCCGGCAGACTGTTTAGGTAAAAGGGAGTGAGGAAGTGTCGGCTGCATCCGTCCTTTTCAAGCCCTTTCTGCTCCCGGAGAAAGACCCCCGCAGGAGGTGGGGCAGGCGTGAGGCGGCATGTCCTCGGACCCACCCCGCCCGCCCTCACCAGGCCGTCTGCCCCAGGTTGGCGCTGTTCGCGCACCGCGAGGACGGGCCCGGCATCCCCGCAGACATCAAGCTCTTCGACATCTTCTCCCAGCAGGTGGCCACCGTGATCCAGGTGGGTGTGGGTCCGCCGTGCAGGCCCCGAGCCCCAGCCGGGAGGGAGGCCCCGTGTGACTGACTGACTGACTGACTGACGAATCCCGTGCTCTCCCCTCCGCAGTCCAGACAGGACATGCCCTCGGAGGACGTCGTGTCGCTCCAAGTGTCGCTCATCAACCTGGCGATGAAGTGCTACCCGGACCGTGTGGACTACGTGGACAAGGTGCTGGAGACCACGGTGGAGATCTTCAACAAGCTCAACCTGGAGCAGTAAGTCGGTACCCTCCGGTGTGACGAACAAGTTCGTTCTTAACCCGAGGGAGACTCTGTGCCAGCAGCAGCTCCCCGAGAAGGAAGGGGCTCCGAAAAGGAGGGCTGTGCAGGATGTCAGGTGTGGGCGTTAAGGAGGTTTGCGATCCCGTTTTGAGCTTCGATGCCATCAAGAAGAGAAGACTTAAGAGCCGCTTTAGTGGAGCTCTGCCAGGCCTGCGGCACCCTCTAGTGGCCACTTTGGACATTTACGAGCCCTTTGTTTTTCTCAGTGGTCCCTTCCTGTCCCGCCCTCTGTTGCTGAGGTGGGTCCAGCTGGCCCTCGCTCTATCACTGTTCCACCTCATGTTTCACCTCATGCCTCGCCCTCCCTCCGCCTCCAGGGGCCTCCCTCCCCCTCCAGGGGTCTCCCTCCCCCTCCCGGGGCCTCCTTCCGCCTCTGGGGGCCTCCCTTCCCCTCCGGGGGCCTCCCTTCCCCTGCAGGGGTCTCCTTCCGCCTCCCGGGGCCTCCCTCCGCCTCCAGGGGCCTCCCTCCGCCTCCGGGGGCCTCGCTCCGCCTCCGGGGGCCTCCCTCCGCCTCCAGGGGCCTCCCTCCGCCTCCAGGGGCCTCCCTCCGCCTCCAGGGGTCTCCTTCCGCCTCCGGGGCCTCCCTCCGCCTCCGGGGCCTCCCTCCGCCTCTGGGGGCCTCCCTCCGCCTCTGGGGGCCTCCCTTCCCCTGCAGGGGCCTCCCTCCGCCTCCGGGGGCCTCCCTCCGCCTCTGGGGGCCTCCCTTCCCCTGCAGGGGTCTCCTTCCGCCTCCAGGGGCCTCCCTTCCCCTCCAGGGGCCTCCCTTCCCCTCCAGGGGTCTCCTTCCCCCTCCGGGGCCTCCCTCCGCCTCCAGGGGCCTCCCTTCCCCTCCAGGGGCCTCCCTTCCCCTCCGGGGGCCTCCTTCCCCCTCCAGGGGTCTCCTTCCGCCTCCGGGGCCTCCCTCCGCCTCCGGGGCCTCCCTCCGCCTCCGGGGCCTCCCTCCGCCTCCAGGGGCCTCCCTCCGCCTCCAGGGGCCTCCCTCCGCCTCCAGGGGCCTCCCTCCGCCTCCGGGGCCTCCCTTCCCCTCCAGGGGCCTCCCTTCCCCTCCAGGGGTCTCCTTCCGCCTCCGGGGCCTCCCTCCGCCTCCGGGGCCTCCCTCCGCCTCCGGGGGCCTCCCTTCCCCTCCGGGGGCCTCCCTTCCCCTGCAGGGGTCTCCTTCCGCCTCCGGGGCCTCCTTTCGCCTCCAGGGGCCTCCCTCCGCCTCCAGGGGCCTCCCTCCGCCTCCAGGGGCTCGCTGCAGCAGGAGGGTGGCTTTTCTCGCACCTCTTCCTGGCCCCTCTTCCCTTGGGTCTGGGCCATTTTTTGTGTGACCTGACAAGCATTTCAGATCTTGAATGATAACACTGATGTCTCTGTATCTTCCCTTACTAAGTGAATTTTAAAGTAAAATTAGGTAAAATGAAGACTTAGAAATCCCGATCTCTACAATTCTCTAAGCGGCCGCTGCCCGTCTCCACCAAAGCTCCACAGGCTGCTGCCTGAAACCCAGCTGCTTGTCCCGAATCCCCGCTGTCTGACGCAGAAGCGGGAGTTGGTGGTCCTCCTGGTCGGTGGACTTGCTCATTTGGCCTGGTTTTTCTCCCACTTACCTTTGTGGTGCTCACAGCACTTACCAGCCGCCCAGGGACCGAGCCACCGCTCCCACCCTCCCTCAGAAACAGCGAATTCCAGACAGTCATTTAGCCTCCAGCTCCGCAGCCCGGCATTACTGAGGCCATTGTTGGCACTAGGATGTTAGGAGGTGAAGACACGTGTCAGGACACGCATCCCGGGAGGAGGGCGGTGGCCGGGGCGGGCGCCTCTCCGTGCCGGTGAGAGGTGAGAGGTGCAGACGGCCGTGCACACCGCCGCCTGTGCGGGAGCTGGTTCTGCGCAGTGAGGCCGCCCCCTTCCCTGCCTCCCAGCATCGCCACCAGCAGCGCCGTCTCCAAGGAGCTCACCAGGCTCCTGAAGATCCCCGTGGACGCCTACAGCAACGTGCTGACCGTGCTGAAGCTGAGGCACTTCCACCCGCTCTTCGAGTACTTCGACTACGAGTCCCGGAAGAGCATGAGCTGCTACGTGCTCAGCAACGTGCTGGACTACAACACGGAGATCGTCTCTCAGGACCAGGTGAGCCGGCGCCAGCGGGAGTGAAGGTCAGTCACGGGGTGGAGGTGCACGAGGGAGGGAGCCCGCGCTGCCTGGCCTCTGCCGCAGGCCTGCCCATCCCTGCTTCTGGGACGAAGTGCATTGTGGGCACAGGGGGACCGCCCACTGGAAGCCTGAACAGCAGCTTTTTCTGGCTATGGCTTCACCCGGTCTCTGTCTCATGTACAGGTGGACGCCATAATGAACCTCGTCTCCACGCTGATCCAGGACCAGCCCGATCAGCCCGCGGAGGACCCTGACCCCGAGGACTTTGCCGACGAGCAGAGCCTCGTGGGCAGGTTCATCCACCTCCTGCGGTCGGAGGACCCCGACCAGCAGTACCTGGTACGAGTCCGCTCTCCCTGCGCCCTGCGCCCCCGGGAGGCAGGCACGGGCGTGGCTCTCGGGTCACAGCGGGCTGCAGGAGGGTTGGAAGGAATGGCGGCTGATGAGAGATGGAGTGGAGTCCGTAGACTTTCCTCTCCTGATAAGCATTGTTTGTAGTGCCTGGAGCTCTGCTCCTTATCCTTTTAACTGGTGCTTTAAGCATAAGAGCAATCCTGTAGTCAGGTTTGCAGGTGGGAGTGGTGCTGCCACGTTGGAATGGGATGGAGTCTCCTTAGCGCCTCCACCGGCACTGTGCTTCCTGCACGCGCTCGGGGACTGTGCAGCCCTCTGCCCTGACGGTGGCCTGCAGCCTCTCCAAGCCCCGTCTGTGAGGTGGGGTTCCTGTGTGTCGGGTGACATGCTGCGAGGTCAGAGGTGTGTGGGCCCTCGGTGGGGCTAGCAGCTGTGAGAGACCCAGTGCTGCCTCTGATTGGACAGCGGTGAGTCCCGGAGCAGAGAAGACTGATGGCATTGCGGGTGTTTCACCAGATTTTAAACACGGCACGGAAGCACTTCGGAGCTGGTGGGAACCAGCGGATCCGCTTCACGCTGCCACCCCTGGTGTTCGCCGCCTACCAGCTGGCCTTCCGCTACAAGCAGAACTCCAAAGTGGTGGGTGGGCGTCTCATTGTGCTGTCTACTCCCCCCCCCCCCCCCCCGTGTGCACTTAGTGCGTTTCTATAGGAACAGCCACTGCTCGAGCAGACGGTGGCTCGTTCTCCCGTCCCCCAGTGATGCTGGCAGATCAGGCACCGGCCGAAGGCACGGAAGTGAGAGCTCAGCCGGGCTAAGTGTGTGCTCGGAGCAGCCCCGGTAGGAAGTTTCCTTTGAGACCCGAGTCCTACCAGCTGCCTCGGTCTTCAGTCTGACAGAGCGGCTGCACAGCCCAGGCTCCGGCGTAGCGGCCACACGGCAGGGCTGCAGGCATGTAGGTGGGGCAGCTCTGCCCGGGAGGCCGGCCGGTCCCCTCTCCACGAGCCCCCATCGAGGCGTCTCGGGGTTGGACCCATTGTGGGTTGTTTGCTTCCTTTTTAATTCTTTCAATTTTTATTGTTAAAATACATTTTTACTAAATTCAGAGAGAGAAAGAGGAACATCAATGATGAGAATCATTGGTCGGCTGCCTCCTGCATGCCCCCTACTGGGGATTGAGCCCACATCCCAGGCGTGAACCCTTGACGGGAATTGAACCTGAGACACTTCAGTCCACAAGCTGACGCTTTCTCTGCTGAGCCCACCAGGAAGGGCTGGACTCATCATTTATGAGCGGCTGTAAAGCAGAAAGCAGGACTGTGTGCAAGGTCCCCGTCAAGTTACATTTGCCAAGAAGAAAGAAAGTGTTATCAGGGATTATTGCTGGTGATAGATTTAGGGATGGTTTTAATTTTCACAAATCTTTTTTTGTTTATTTTTCTAATTTTGTCCAAATTTGGCATGTGTTGCTTTTCTGAAGAGAGAGAACAGGTGCCTAGTATGTGAGGAGTGCACTGGGAGCGGGAAGGGCGTGAGGAAACTGCCGAGGCCTGTGCTCGGTGTGTCTGGGAGGCTCGCGTCCAGGGAGTGTCCTGGCCCACCGGACCTGCGGTAAGCAGCCGGCTTCGTGTTGCAGGACGACAAGTGGGAGAAGAAGTGCCAGAAGATCTTCTCCTTCGCCCACCAGACCATCAGCGCGCTGATCAAGGCCGAGCTGGCGGAGCTGCCGCTGCGGCTGTTCCTGCAGGGCGCCCTGGCGGCCGGCGAGATCGGCTTCGAGAACCACGAGACGGTCGCGTATGAGTTCATGTCCCAGGTGAAGAGCTGCCCCCTCTGGGTCAGCCGCCTGGGTGGTGCCAGGCCGCCCCCTCCCTCCCTGGGCTTGGGACCTTAGTGCTGCGGCCACAGGGACCGTTCGGAGAGGGAGACCCTCAGTTACGGGTGCTGGTGAGCCTCGGTTCCCACGGTCCTGGCAGAACTTCTTGGGGAAAGTCCTTCGCCCCTTCGGACGGGGAGGCCTGGGCTAAGCAGGAGCTGAGCCCGCCTTCCTGCTGCAGCCGGTCAGCATCCCGCTGCCTCCTGCTTCTCCCGGGCCGCACGCGCCCATCCGAGGCCTGCAGGAAGCCTCCCGGAGGGCGGGGTGTGGTGGACCTGCATGGGCAGTGCCCGCGGGCATGGCTGGTACCTACAGGCCCCGCTCTGCCCGCCAGGCGTTCTCCCTGTACGAGGACGAGATCAGTGACTCCAAGGCCCAGCTGGCGGCCATCACGCTGATCATCGGCACGTTCGAGAGGATGAAGTGCTTCGGCGAGGAGAACCATGAGCCGCTGAGGACGCAGTGCGCGCTCGCCGCCTCCAAGCTCCTGAAGAAGCCGGACCAGGGCCGCGCCGTGAGCACCTGCGCCCACCTCTTCTGGCCGGGCCGGAACACCGACAAGAACGGGGAGGAGGTGAGGCCTGGGCCGCTGCCGGAGAGAGGGAGGGAGGGAGGGTGGCAGGCTGTGCCTGGCGGCGAGGCGCTGGAGGCCAGGAAGCCGCTCCGGGGAAGGAGCCGGAAGGAAAGGAATGCATAGAGTGACATCCTGCGGGACGCCTGCTTCCGCTTAGAGACTAACAAACCGCGGGGTGAGGCTGCTGCCTTCAGCAGACACACCCGTACCCAGGCCCGCCTGCTCAGTGCGGGCTGCTGGCTCTGCAGAGAGCGTCCAGCCCACGGGGGCGCCGTTTCCCACGGCACGTGGCCCCTCGTATCTCGTAGTTGCTGTGCTCCGTGTGTCAGGCCTGTTCCTGACCTCACACTTGGTGACGTGACCTGTGCTCGTGGTGTCCTGCTGTCATGTCGGGGTGTCCTGGGACCGGGATTGCTGTGTGCGCTGACTGCTCCGCCCACCGGCCATCCCTGTCTCCCTCTCTCCCTCTGCTTCCTCTTATCATTAGTGGCTGCTGAGGAGGCTGACGCAGCTCCTTTTTACTGCAATGCTCGCTTTATTGTGGTCTGGGACCTAGCCCACAACGTCTCCGAGTGTGCTGTGTGTAAATATAAACATAAACATGCAAAGCAAGGGACCTGTTTGCTTTAAAACGGAGCTGCGTGCTTTAGACAAGGAAGATTAGATTCTTTTTGCCCTTTGGAACATGAGCAAGATGCATAGAGCTGTGTGTATGTCCCTGTGGCCCGGATGTTCGTGAAACACTGACCTCGTTAACAAGCCCCCCACCCCCCCGTTCAGTTGCACGGCGGCAAGAGGGTCATGGAGTGCCTGAAGAAAGCCCTGAAGATCGCCAACCAGTGCATGGACCCCTCGCTGCAGGTGCAGCTCTTCATAGAGATCCTCAACAGATACATCTACTTCTACGAGAAGGAGAACGACGCGGTGAGTGCCCTCCGCCCTGCCCTCAGGCGGTGCGTGCGCGTGTACGTCCTGACACCGTGGGCGAGTCCACCTCCTGGTCTCTGAGTCTCCAGACCCCGCTCTGTCCATGTGGGCATCGCGTTTGCTGAGGGATGTTTTGTAAAAACAGCCACTGCCTGTCCAAGACACCAAACGACTTACCTAGGAGGCTGCCTTGTCATCACGTACAAGCTAGAATGATTCTCGAAGGAGAATGAGGATTTGTAGTTAAATCCTGTTTTGCTGCTGTTCTCTTACTGGTTCATGAGGCTCTGTATTTTTTAATTACCTCCCCCCCCCTTTTTTATGACTAGCTCATAGTTGTAGCTTCAGTAGGAACCCTGCTCTCATCTCTTCTTTCTTTTCATGATCGCTCTGGTAATTGGTGCGAGGAACACGAGCTCCTCAGAATGTTTTCCTTAAGTGACCTTCGACCCTGTGCGCTGGTGCTGGGTCGTGAGCGTGTGCACGTTGCTTGCAGGTCACAATTCAGGTTTTGAACCAGCTTATCCAGAAGATCCGAGAGGACCTCCCCAACCTGGAGTCCAGCGAGGAGACGGAGCAGATCAACAAGCACTTCCACAACACGCTGGAGCACCTGCGCCTGCGGCGAGAGGCGCCGGAGTCCGAGGGGCCCATCTACGAGGGCCTCGTCCTGTGAGGGCGCCGCCGCACGGCCAGGGTGCGGGCTGCGGGCTGCGGCCGCCTCCCTCGATTGTGCCTTCAGAAAGGCTGCGGTAGGCCTCGTCTCTTCCCTGTGACGTGTGACCGGCGCCTCCGGACACTCACCTCCGAGACCTTAATAAAGTTATTCACTTCATAAGTGTGCAGGTCGGCTCATCACCCAGCTGGCATGATTTGCTATTTAAAATTACCGTGATTGTAAAAAAACAAAACAGAGTTATCCAGAAACCACTCTCGGCTACTGATGAAGCTCTCCTTCCCCCTCCCTGTCCTGCCCATGTTGGCTGTGTCATTGCCTCATCGCTGGGAGCACTGACCCGGCCGGAAGTCTGTCTCTTTGTTCGCTAGTCCAGTGTGAGGTAGACGAAAGGAATACTGTATGTGAAGTTCAGCCGGGCTCCTCCCTACGTGCAGGATGAGGCCCTGTATAGTATTTTCCCTAAAACTAGAATATATTAATGCATGTGTGAGGATCTAAAGCACCATGGTCAAACCAGAAGCTATATTTTGCATATTGGGGCTCAGCCATCCAGTAAGAACCTATCTGGTTCTCTTGACATATTTATCAAAATAATTTTGTTCTAAATAGTATAAAATAGAAAATTTGTGATCTATGTAATTTATGTATAACCTTCCATGTAAATTTAGGGGGAAATACTTCAGACCATTATCAGAAATTTTTTTTTTTTTTTCACCAGTGAGAATAAAGTTGCTATTAACAGTCCGGACTCTTCTTTCATACTGACTCATACGGGAACCAGCAGGTGCTGTGGGTGCAAAGCCTGCTGAGCCACGTCACCGGCAGGCTCCGCCGCCTCACACCTGGCATCCTGGCGGCCCTGCTGTCACTGGCCTCTCCTCTCTGCCGGCACAGCCCTCAGGGCGCTACTGGAGTTAGGCTGCTTCTGATGCTCGCTGTGCTGGGTTAAACTGGGTGCTACTTACCTTTTTGTGTTTTTATTTTCTTTACCCTTCTTCTTGGTGACTGTTTTCTCATCTGTATTCCTGGCCTCGGGACGGGTTTTTTGTTTTGTTTTGTTTTAATATATTTTATTCATTTTCCACAGAGAGGAAGGAAGAGGTATAGAGAGAAACGTCGATGAGAGAGAAACATTGACCAGTTGCCTCCTGCACACCTCCCACCGGGGATGTGCCCGCAACCAATGTACATGCCCTTGACCGGAATTGAACCTGGGACCTTTCAGTCCGCAGACCGATGCTCTATCCACTGAGCCAAACCTGTTTTTGAATCTTGAATGAGGATGCAGGCAGAGCGTGCAGGGCGGGTCCTGTGCACAGTGTTCAACCGCTAGTGTCATTGGAGATTGTACTTGGCTTTGATGGTAAATGTGGGCAAAACACACGTTTTGTACATTTAATTGGACGTTATTTCCAAATGTGTGCGTCTGAGTGGGTGAAGGAGCGGGTGGAGGGGGCTGGAGGTGAAAGGGTGGCCGGGTGAAGCCCAGTCACCGCACGAAGGAGGCCAACTACAGTGTTTATTGTCACCCGATGCCTTTTCTGCTTCGCCCGATGTCTGCGAACGGCCATTAGCGTTCTGGAAATCATCCCAAAGGATGACCCATTTCAACGTGGTCCAAGTTCTGCCCAGAGCTGGGCGGAGGACGGCGGTCCGCCTGGCCAGTAGGTGGCGCCCAGGCGCTGCCCGGGGCTGGAGGCGCCTGGAGAGGGCGGGCCCCTGCGG